>NC_069503.1:244929598-245229598 GCF_027579735.1 Bombina bombina | reverse complement strand
CATTCACCCTCCTAATCGACACTATTTGAAGCTCTAACAAAGTTATCATAAATTCTACATTTATGCTTGCGTCTTTTCCGACTCAGCATACCTGGTTTTCAATCCGCCACCCTTGAGGTCACGGATGCCATAGAAGTCAATGGGAGTCTGAAAACACAGAAAGTTTATGTTCGATGCTGCAAGAGATGAAGCATATTACATCATAAAAGTAAGTTAGAAACTTTATTACATTTGTATACCCTTTCTAAATCAAACAATATTATTGCTCCACATTTGGTGCACTAGTAGATAGAAGGATAAAAATGAAAAATGCATTACTACTTATGGATTATGCTACAAATTTGTCTCTCATTACAAAGCAAGGGGACAATATTTATACAAATTTGGTGCAAAGTTTTGCCCCAAACTTGTTGCACTAATAGATATAGAGATACAAATTAAATAAATACACAACATAATATAGCTAGCTTACTTTTTATTTGTTAAAAAAATATATGTGCACCATTGTTTAAGCCATGTAATACAAGTCCCACTCTCCACTTCTCGCCATATTTGACTCAACACTTATGAAGCAAACTCCTAAACAACCCACACACTAGTGAATTTTTCCACCACTTTTGATTGGAATATGCATAATCACATGATTTATGACATCTGCCAATCTGATTCAAATATACATTATAAACTATCACTAACGAATCAAAATGCTCGATACTTGTGTCATTGATCACTCATCAGAACTTGTAAGTGCCATTTGTTACATTGTGTATTATACTTTGAAAGTATGTATATCTGAAATTAGTATTAAAGATAAACATTGATGCTGACATTAGGACACACAGTGTAATATTTTAGACAAGGTTTTTAAAATTCGAATTGATGTTTGATTCAATAGAATCTTAAGCTGATTGCTCAAAGGGATAGCCCACATAACATTAAACTGTCATGATTCAGATAAAGCAGAAATTAAAATCACCTCTTTACTGTCATGATATGTTCAGTGTATTTATTCCTTCTCTTGAATTTCTTTTTCAGTAAGAAATGCCATCTTATATGCCAGTCCATCTTATAACACCTGTGTAGGGGTGGTTTTTAAAAATAGATTGCAATCAGGAGGGGTTAGACTGGTGCAAAGAGAAAACTGGCCCAGCTCTTAAAGGGACAGGAAACCCCAAAATATTCTTTAATGATTTGGATAGAACATACAATTTTAAACAACTTTCCAATTTACTTCTATTATCAAATTTGCTTCATTCTCTTGCTATCCTTTGCTGAAGGAACAACATTGCATTACTGGCAGCTAGCTGAACATGTCTATTTAGCCAATCACAAAAGACAAATGTGTGCAGGCATCAATTAGCAGCTAGCTCCCACTAGAGTAGGATATGTGCGCATTCTTTTCCAACAAGGGATACCAAGAGAACAAAGCACATTTGAAAATAGAAGTGAATTTAAAGTGTTATAAAATTACATGCTCTATCTGAATCGTGCAAATTCAAATTTTACTTTCCTATCCCTTTAAAATATCCATTGATTGCAAATAAATACATATGATACTCTGATTACATGTTATATTCGCAATTATTCCTGCTCAGAATAATAATACATTTACAATATATACATATAGTGGTATAAATACACAGAGATATGACAGACAACATTGTTTAGAGCAAAAAAAGGTCTTAGGGGCATGTAAATATGTTTGCAAAAGATTTCTGACATAACACACATATATATAGCTTCAGAGAAATGTGCTTGTTCGTGGACAGTAATGAAATGGTATATATAAAGTTGGGAAAAAACGAAATAACCGCAACATCGATGACTGTTAGTTAATACCAGTACAATGCTCTTCGCACTGTACTTGACGCGTGTGTTTTTGATGGCTTATTTGATAAATTAGGGGATTGTATTCAGATCCGCGGCAGCGATGTTTGGCGAGCGTATTGATGCCGGCGAATGCAACATAGTTGACGCTTTGATAAACAGGCCCCCATGTGTCTATAAATAAATGGGAGGCCGAAACGATCGTCTGGGGTTGTCATGTTCCTTGTTCAGAGGAGAATTGCCTGGTATTTCGGGGCTGGACTGACCTTACTTGGCGGGATCAGACTGATATACTTCAGGAAAGTTTTCCTCTGTGAAAAGCACACTGGTCTAAAAGAGGCTACTTCCGGGTGGTAAATCGCCAAAGAACTAGCTGATGAGCTGTTGTTCGTTACTGGAAGAGCACTTCTCTCTTTGTATGCAAATTAATATGACCCTGGGGAAGTCTCCCTATGGGTGATGGGGGAAACAAGACGTGGACTCCTTGCCCAGTGTGCTTAGAGGAATGTGGCTGCATCTCACTGACGAGGCCCATAGGTGGCCGAAATGATCATCTGGGGTTGTCATGCTCCTTGTTCAGAGGAGAATTGCCTGGTATTTCGGGGCTGGACTGACCTTACTTGGCAGGATCAGACTGATATACTTAAGGAAAGTTTTCCTCTGTGAAAAGCACACTGGTCTAAAAGAGGCTTCTCCTGGGTGGTAAATTACCATAGAACTAGCTGATGAGCTGTTGTTCGTTCCTGGTAGAGCGCTTCTCTCTTCATATGCAAATAAATGGGAGCTGCCATGTTGTAACTTGGGTAAACTTCTCTGCTGTGGCCAATTAGGGACAGTTATAAATAGGTCCCTATAGTGTGAAACCAATGGCTGTGTGAAATATAAGTGTTCTGCACTTCCATTCTGAAATGGTGAGCTTTTGTGTTCCTTTTAGAAATAGAATTGCAGGAGATGAGGACAATAAATAATGAAAGTATATTGCAGAGGTTTTTTTTATATATACAATTTATCATTTTATATTACAATTTGAAACTGTTTAATATCCCTTTAACTGATGACTTGTAATACCAGTGCAACAAGCCACCTACTACTTCCCTTCCGCATTTAAGCATTTCCCTTTAGCTAAAATTAATTTGAACCAACAACGTCTAATACTTATTACACTATACAGAGACAATGTTAAATACCTGAATAATTATTTAATTAATGAGAAAAGCTAGCCCGGTTTATTGCTTCACTTTGTAATACTATTTAAATGAATCTTGTTTGTGTTATCTTGACTGAGCCCTGTAAAATTCTAATTTAAAGGTAGAATTAAGCATCTCTTCATCTTGTCTACACTTCCTGTAGCTATGCAATGGAGGATCTGTAACCGATCTTGCAAAAGGACTTCTGAAAAGAGGAGAAAGAATGGGTGAATCCATTATTGCTTACATTCTGCATGAAGCCCTTATGGTAAGGCTATCAAGGCTATGCTGCTAATTTACACACAAGGTTGCAGATTCGCCGAATCAAATTAAAGGAACATTAAACTACTACTAGGTATAACTTCAGTAGCAGGGTAACTGCTCAAGATGCCATTGTATTTCCTCATGTGCCTGCAGCTCTCTTTAAAGATATTCTGTTATTTTAACCCTTCAAAAGTGCTGATTATTGAAGTTCTGCATCTTGACACTGGATGGCGCCATGCTATTCATGTTCTTTGTGACAGAAGGGGAGCATGTCTGCAGATCAGTGGTACTGATATCTTCATTTCAAGCTGTATCATGCACCTCAGTTTAGCATGCACTACGCAGATCCAGGTCTGTACATTTTGCAGCACTGCGTTTCTCTATAGTATTCCTGACAGCATTTTTATATTTGTCATGTAACTTTTAAAGGGCTAGATTACGAGTGGAGTGGTACATTGCACTTGCCTTCAAGCATTAAAACCGCTAGAATTATTTTGTTTCACTCTGCCAATTGCCCTTGCATTACGAGTTGAAAGTAAAAAGTTTGTGTTTGCAAAGTTGCGGTAACAAATAGACCTTGAGAAGTCGTGAACACATAATCTCATTCCCCCATAGACTTCAATAGAGCTGAAAAAAGTTGAAAAAAACCCGTAGCGCAAACACGGTTATTTAAAAGCGCAATATAAAAAAATTATAATTCATAATGCAATGTTCGGCACATAGCAGAATTTATTCTATTCTTAAAGAGATATTTATGATGGATTTCTGCACAAATATATATTTATACCTTTATATACATGATCATATATATTTACAATAAATACACAGTATAACACTTTATTAAATAAGAGCATTGCATAAATATGATCCTATATGTATTCATCTACTATATATATTTATATATATATATTATATATATATATATATATATATATATATATATATATATATATATTTTATTTATATATATATATAAATATATGTATATGTCTGTTTATGTGTTTATATGTGTATAAATGTATGTGAGTAAATATATATGTACATACACACACACACATACGTACATACATATCCATATCTGTAAAGAAAATGCAAAAATGTATCTTTTCTGGTTTTTACTATACAAGATAATCCAAAGTGGATGGTACAGCTGTCAAAAAGCCAGTAACATCACTCATTTGTGGAAGTGCAATACTTTTGTCACAGGAAGCTACAATATGCACATAGCAAGATGGCGGCACCCAGAATAAAGATGCAGAGCTTTACCAAATTCCTTCTATAATGGATTAAATCAAGAAAATAATTTAAAGGGACACAAAACCCTAATTTTTGTTTTCATATATCAGATAGAGCATAACATTTCCAATTTACTATTATCAACTTTTCTTTGTTTTCTTGTTATCCTTTGTTTATAAGCAGAAAGGTTCAGGAGTGTTCACGTGTCTGCAGTACTATATGGCAGCACTTTTGCTCATTTGTGCTATCCCAACATGAAAATATGAATATTTCACATTCCAATGTTCTTCAAATAACAGAATATGTTCTATTCATAAATAAATATTTCTTCATATAGCCGATGGTATTTTGGTAACATATATTTCTATACCTACATATTTATATTTATATATATATATATATATATATATATATATATATATATATATATATATATATATATATAGTATATATATGAATATCTATTTATAAATACATAGAACATATTCTGATATGTGCAGAACATTGGAATGTGAAATATTTACAGTAAATACACAGTATTACACTTTATTAATTATGAATATTGCATAACTATGATTTTACATGTTATCATCTACTTAACTGCAAAGGGCTCCAAGCACTAATATATATATGTCCATAAATGTGTACATATGCATTTATGTGTTTATGTGTGTATATATGTCAGTAAATACATAAATACACATATAAATACATATGTAGACACACACACACATATATATATATATCCTTTATTATAAAAGGCCAAGTGTGTTTGTCTGAAGCCGTCATGCGCAGTAGAGACAAACACACCTGGCCTTCAGCTGCAGAGTAGTGCACACTGCGGAAGCTGCCTGGTGGGGGCGTGACCGGCGTCGGGCATGCCGTGATGGGGGCGTGGCCTCGCGGGAGCGCCTTGGAAGGGCGTGGCCGGCGGGAGAGACCCAGAGGAAGGAAGGAAAGAATTTAGAAAAAAAGCGAGCAGAAGAGGGGGGAAGAGCAAAAGAGGGAGAGAGAGCGCAAGAGAGTGGGAGAGAAAGAGGGGGAGAGAGAGGGGGGAGAGAGAGCTCAAAAGAGAGGGGGGAGAGAGAGAGCTCAAAGAGAGGGGGGAGAGAGAGAGCTCAAAAGAGAGGGGGGAGAGAGAGCTTAAAAGAGAGGTGGGAGAGAGAGCGCAAAAGAGGGAGAGAGAGAGAGCGCAAAAGAGAGGGGGAGAGAGCGCAAGAGAGGGGGAGAGAGCGCAAGAGAGGGGGAGAGAGAGCGCACAAAAGAGGGGGAGAGAGAGCTCAAAAGAGAGGGGGGAGAGAGAGCGCAAAAGAGAGGGGGAGAGAGCGCAAAAGAGAAGGGGGAGAGAGTGCAAAAGAGGGGGAGAGAGAGAGCAAAAGAGAGGGGGAGAGAGCGCAAAAGAGAAGGGGGAGAGAGCGCAAAAGATTGGAAGAGAGAGTGCAAAAGGGGGGAGAGAGAGAGCAAAAGAGAGGGGAAGAGAGAGCAAAAGAGAGGGGGGAGAGAGAGCAAAAGAGAGGGGGAGAGAGAGCAAAAGAGAGGGGGGGAGAGAGAGCGCAAAAGAGGGGGGAGAGAGAGAGTAAAAGAGGGGGGGAGAGAGAGAGCAAAAGAGGGGGGAGAGAGCAAAATAGGGGAGAGAGAGCAAAAGAGGGGAGAGAGAGCAAGAGGGGGGAGAGAGCAGATGAGGGGGGGAAGAGAGAGAGCGAGCAAAAGAGGGGAGAGAGAGCAAAAGAGGTGGGAGAGAGAGAGCAAAAGGGGGGGGAGAGAGAGCACAAGAGGGGAGAGAGAGAGCAAAAAAGGGGAGAGAGAGAGAGCAAAAGAGGGGGAGAGTGCAAAATAAGGGGGAGAGAGAGAACTCAAAAGAGAGGGGGGGAGAGAGCGCAAAAGAGAGGGGGAGAGAGAGGGAGCAAGGGTTGGAACCGCGGTACCTAAAAAATTGGCCCGTGTACACGGGCTTTAGGACTAGTATATATATATATATATATATATATATATATATATATATATATATATATATATATATATATATACAGTATATACATACACATCCCTCTTTAGATATACAGTATGTATGTATCTCTATGTTAAAGCCCTTTGCCTGCTTTTTTTCTATAACACCTGAGACCTCATATCTTTGAACCTTATAACTTTTTTGTGCAATTTTTTTTAAAATAACTTTTATTAGATGGTGTTAATGAGTGTAACTATCTATACTATAATCGCGTTTGTAACGTGTCCGTTGAGGTCGCCAGTCGCGCACGCATCCTCAAAAGAATGTTGGCTGCGCGAGGCAGCCAAAAGAATGTTGGCTGCACGAGCAGCCATAACAATCCACTTGAATGCAGCAAAGCTGCATCCCTGTGGATTCCGAAAATGGCAAGGTGGTGAAAGAATGGATTCTTTCACCACCCTGCCATTTTCAGAATCCACCTGGATGCAGCGTAGGCAAACTCAAAGCCTTAAAAAAAACAACAACAAAAAAAAACATGCAACCGCACAAGATATTGAAAAAACATGTAACCACCGCAAGAAATAAATAAAAAACACGTAACCGCCCGGACGAAGTATAACTAAAAAAACCTAACCTCCCGCACAAAGTATTAACAAACACCTAAACCACAAACCCCCAGGTCGCAAAATAATAAATTAATTAGCCCCTAATCCACAAATAACATAATTCAAATATTAACCCCTTAACCACCAACCCCTCACATCACAATCAACCAAAACCTATTCACCCCTAAACTGACACCCCCCCACATCAAAAATAAACCTAATTAACCCATTAACCTCTAAACCGCCAACCCCCACATCGCAATAAAACTAATTAATCTATTAACTCCTAAACTGCCAACCCCCCCACAACGCAAATAACTAATTTAATTACTAAGCCCCCTAACCTAACACCCCCTAAATTAATCCCAATACTAAGTTACACTTAAATAAAACCTAACATTAAATTACAAAAAAATAATCCAAAATAACAAAAAATAATAAACTCTAAAATTACAGAAAAAAATAAACAAAATTATCAAAAATAAAAATAAATAAACCTAATCCCTATGAAAATAACCCCCCCAAAATAAAAACACCCCCTAAACTAAACTACCAATAGCCCTTAAAAGGGTCTTTTGTAGGGCATTGCCCTAAGTTAAACAGCTCTTTTACATTTAAAAATGACTAAATCCCCCTAACAGTAAAACCCCCTACCCACCAAACCCCCCCAAAAAAAAAAAAAAAAACTAACACTAAATAAACCTAAAGTACCCATTGCCCCATAAGGGACATTTCTATGGGCATTGCCCTTAAAAGGGCAATCAGCTTTTTTACTGCCTTTAAAAAGGCAATCAGCTCTTTTCCAGCCCATTAAATCCCTAATCTTAAAAAAATAAAAAAAAAAAAAAAAAAAAAAAAAATCCTAACACTAAGCCCCAAATAGGTACTCACTGTTCCTGAAGTCCAGCGGAGAAGGTCTTCTTCCAGGTGGCTCCATCATCTTCTGTCTTCATCTGGAGTGAAGGCGGCACGGAGGTGCAGAGCTGGCTTCCCCGATGCGTGGATCCTCAGCGGCTGTCCTCAACGGCGACGGTCCTCAGCATGCGATTGTACATTGCACACTGAAGATTGAATGCAAGGTACCTCATATTTATTGGGGTACCTTGCATTCCTATTGGCTAAAATTTTGAAATCAGCCAATAGGATGAGAGCTACTGAAATCTTATTGGCTGATTTGAACAGCCAATAAGATTTCAGTAGCTCTCATCCTATTGGCTGATTTCAAAATTTCAGCCAATAGGAATGCACGGTACCCCAAATTGATTGTGGTACCTTGCATTCAATCTTTAGTGTACAATGGACATTGGATGAAGAGGAGCCTCCATGCCGTCGAGGACTACTGCCGCCGCTGAGAACCGCCACCATTGAGGACCATCACTGAGGATCCACACATCAGGGAAGGCAGCTCCATACCTTTGCTCCACGCCGCCTTCGCTCCGGATGAAGATAGAAGATGATGGAGACATCTGGAAGAAGACCTCCGCCGTACTTCAGGAACGGTGAGTACCTATTTGGGGCTTAGTGTTAGGATTTTTATTTTATTTAGGTTCAGCGGTGGCGGATTAGGGGTGTTAAGACTTTGGGTTTATGTTAGGGTGTTAGGTTTAAATGTAATGTTTCAATGGGGTTGCGTTACAGAGATTTTTCATTCCGCACTTCAGTGGTTTTTTCTAACACTCTCTCCCCATTGATGTCTATGGGGGAAAGTGTGCGCAAGAAAGGTCAAATCAACCCTTGGCTTTTGTGCGGTATGGAGCTTAACGCCACCATATCGCATGCAGAAGGAGGCTTTTCAGTAAATCGTAATGGCAGCACTATGGAGAGTAAAATAACACAATTTTTTTGGCGTTGGTTTTGCACCCTGTTTAGCGCAAAACTCTTAATCTAGGCGAATGTGAGCACTCAGGGACCTTTGCGAGAAGGATGTTAAACATTGTAAAAAAACATTTCAAAGATATTAAGTACATCACCAAAGTCAAGATTGCTAGTGATAAAAAATCTGCACACAGTACTGGACTGCCAAAATATATATAAATCATGGCATGACCCAGGAAAGTTGGAATAAATACTAATGATCTTCATCATTGGGTCACATACCATCTGGACATTCAGTGAGTGGTAGGATTTTCTATTCTGACATATTTCTTCCCTTTCATGAGCTGGTTTAACAGCTATATGAGTGCAACCATTTGCACCAAGCATCTTGGGAACACCAGCAAATTTGATTTGACAGAAGGCCATTCTTTCTGTGTGCTTGGCAAACATACATAGCGTGTTAAGATTGAAAAAAAGGGCATTCAACACTGTCTTTAGATGATGGGAAAATGTTGGCTGGTTCATTCCAATAACCACACTGAACACAGTCTGGAAAGATCCTGTGTAGAGCAGCAAGTAATTTTAGCATCCTAAGTATTGCCTGTTTATAGGATGTTAAAGGCTCAAGAACTGACCATACTAGTGCAGTTAACGCTCGAGCAGAAGCGTTACATAGCGCTCCACTTGTAATCTGGCCTTTTATGTGATATTTTAAATTCTGATTTTACTTAAAGGGACAAACTACACTAAAATTGGTTTTGTTTAAAAAGATAGATAATGCCTTTAATACACATTCCCCAACATTGTTATATTAACCCCTTAAGGACAAGGCCATTTTTCAATATCTTTCCCTTAAGGTCCAGGGCTATTTTTAAATTTCTGCGGTGTTTGTGTTTAGCTGTAATTTTCCTCTTACTCATTTACTGTACCCACACATATTATATACCGTTTTTCTCGCCACTAAATGGACTTTCTAAAGATACCATTATTCTCATCATATTTTATAATTTACTATTAAAAATATTATAAAATATGAGGAAAAAATGGAAAAAAACACACTTTTTCTAACTTTGACCCCCAAAATCTGTTACACATCTACAACCACCAAAAAACAACCATGCTAAATAGTTTCTAAAATTTGTCCTGAATTTAGAAATACCCAATGTTAACATGTTCTTTTCTTTATTTGCAAGTTATAGGGCAATAAATACAAGTAGCACTTTGCTATTTCAAAACCACTTTTTTTCAAAATGAGCGCTAGTTACATTGGAACCCTGATATCTGTCAGGAATACCTAAATATCCCTTGACATGTATATATTTTTTTTTTAGAAGACATCCCAAAGTATTGATCTAGGCCCATTTTGGTATATTTCATGCCACCATTTCACCGCCAAATGCGATCAAATAAAAAAAAAAGTTCACTTTTGCACAAATGTTTTCACAAACTTTAGGTTTCTCAAAGAAATTATTTACAAACAACTTGTGCAATTATGCCATAAATGGTTGTAAGTGCTTCTCTGGGATCCCCTTTGTTCAGAAATAGCAGACTTATATGGCTTTGGCGTTGCTTTTTGGTAATTAGAAGGCTGCTAAATGCCACTGCGCACCACACGTGTTTTATGCCCAGCAGTGAAGGGGTTAATTAGGGAGCATGTAGGGAGCTTGTAGAGTTAATTTTAGCTTTAGTGTAGTGTAGTAGACAACCCAAAGTATTGATTTAGGCCCATTTTGGTATATTTAATGCCACCATTTCACCGCCAAATGCGATCAAATTAAAAAAAACGTAATTTTTTCCGCAATTTTAGGTTTCTCACTGAAATTATTTACAAACAGCTTGTGCAATTATGGCACAAATGGTTGTAAATGCTTCTCTGGTATCCCCTTTGTTCAGAAATAGCAGACATATATGGCTTTGGCAATGCTTTTTGGTAATTATAAGGCTGCTAAATGCCGCTGCACATCACACGTGTATTATGGCTAGCAGTGAAGGGCTTAATTAGGGATCTTGTAGGGAGCTTGCAGGGTTAATTTTAGCTTTAGTGTAGAGATCAGCCTCCCACCTGACACATCAGACCCCCTGATCCCTCCCAAACAGCTCTCTTCCCTCCCCCACCCCACAATTGTCCCCGCCATCTTAAGTACTGGCAGAAAGTCTGCCAGTACTAAAATAAAAGGTATCTTTTTTTTTTCTTTTTTTTTTTTGGGGAGCATATTTACATATGCTGCTGTGTAGGATCCCTCTTAGCCCCAAACCTCCCTGACCCCCCCCCCCCAAACAGCTCTCTAACCCTCCCCCTCTACATTATTGGGAGCCATCTTGGGTACTGGCAGCTGTCTGCCAGTACCCAGTTTACAAAAAAAATGTATATTTTTTTATTTTTTCCCCACTTTTTCTGTAGTGTAGCTTCCCCCCCCAAGACTAAACCCCCACCCCCTCCCAGATCACTTTGATTAACATATTTATTCCCCCTCTCTCCCTCTAAATAGAAACCACACTGTTCCATAGTGTAACGGTTCCCACCCGCTCCCTCCCCGTGCACGCGCCCGCCCGCCTCCCCTGTGCACGCGCACGCGACCGTGCGCGCCCCCCAGCAATCCCGCCCACGATCCCGCCCACCGGTAAGCCATCGATCGCCGCCCACCCACCTCCCACGTCTTCTCCCACCCACCAACGATCGCGGCATCGATGTCCGGTGCAGAGAGGGCCACAGAGTGGCTCTCTCTGCATCGTATGGGGAAAAATGTTATTGCAGTGATGCCTCAATATCGAGGCATCACTACAATAACCGGAAAGTGGCTGGAAGTGATCAGGATCGCTTCCAGCCGCTTTCAACCCCCCCAGCAATCCCGCCCACGATCCCGCCCACCGGTAAGCCATCGATCGCCGCCCACCCGCCTCCCACGTCTTCTCCCACCCACCAACGATCGCGGCATCGATGTCCGGTGCAGAGAGGGCCACAGAGTGGCTCTCTCTGCATCGTATGGGGAAAAATGTTATTGCAGTGATGCCTCAATATCGAGGCATCACTACAATAACCGGAAAGTGGCTGGAAGTGATCAGGATCGCTTCCAGCCGCTTTCAACCCCAACGTCGTACAGGGTACGTCGCTGGTCTTTAAAGACCAGTTTGTGCAAGACGTACCCTGTACGACGCGTGTCGTTAAGGGGTTAATACACTTTATAACATTTAAACCTCTAAATTTCTGCCTATTTCTAAGCCACTGCAGACAGCCTGCTAGTTCATGTGAGCCCTATAGATAACATTGTGTTCACTCCCAGGCAGTTATTTAAGATTCAGCACAACACAGCACTAATTGGCTAAAATGCAAGTCAAAAAAAGTCATGGCATCAGGGGGCTGTCAGAAGATTCTTAGATACAAGGTAATCACAGAGGTAAAAAGTGTATTATTATAACTGTGTTGGTTATGCAAAACTGGGGAATGGGTAATAAAGGGATCATCTATCTTTTAAAACAATATAAATTATATTGTAGACTGTCCCTTTAAATGCAAAGAACACCCCTCTGCAAGACACACAAGACCTGACTATCTAACATTCACCAGATGAACCGTGAGAAACCACACTGACAGTCACAAGGTGTCAGGGTTTCTCCCTGATTTCAATAGTTATTTGCTGCTTTTTATCTTGGCTGCCATTTTGACTGTCTTTTCTCTTGCCTGTAGCAGAGTGTGTAACATTGCTCACCACTCACAGGCTCCCTCTTATGGCCAAACTGGAGAACATCATCAGAGAGAGACAGGTTGCAGTCACAGAATGATGATGTCATCACTCCCTATTTAACTGCCTCAGTCCTGTTTGCCATTTCCTTTGCCTTGTCTCCGATCTCTCTGTGAGTTCCTGTGTTCCTGTCTCTGTGTATAACCTGGTTTGTTTGATGTCACTACTGGTTCCTGGTCCCTGGCTAGTTCCTGACTTCGCTGTTCTTCTTATTCCTGACCCCCACTCGTCCGACTGCTCGCTTTGGTTCTTAACCCGGCTCGTCTCACTATCTGCTCTTGCTTTGACTCCTGGCTTGTCATTTGGCTTTTGGACTCATTATAATTTTTTGTTATTTTTTTATTAAAGGTGTGATTAATTTAGCATTTTATGTCTCTGTCTGGTTCCTGGTACCTTGACATTAACCAAGGGCCATGAATCCTGATGGTGCTAATAATCCACCTTTACCCACCATCATTTCCAGGATGGAGGAACAGGATCACTGCATGGAACAATTTGCACTAGCCCTGCAAACCCGTCTGACTCGCACTGCACACTTGGATCAGAGTGCCCCATAACCTATAGCTGCTCCTGCTTCTATTTCCGCTGCTGCACCTAGTCCTACCAGGAGCATGTCTAGTTCTGCACCTCTATCCCAGCAATATAGAGACAATATTTTCAGTGTAGAGGTTGTTTTAACCATGTGGGCATATACTTTGAGATGTTACCTCAGGGGTTTCCCTCTGACAGAGCTAAGGTGGGATTTCTCATCTCATTACTCTCTGACACGGCTCTTGCTTGGGCTAATCCTTTGTGGGATACTAATAAACCTCTGATATATAATTACCCTAAATTTGTGGCCTCCTTTTGGAGGGTATTTGATTTTTCCAGCTGTCAAACAACTCATGTCCATTCAGCAAGGTATGAGATCTGTAGCCCAGTATGCCATTGAGTTATGTACACTTGCAGCAGAGGTAGGTTTGAACAATGAAGCCCTTGTTGAGTTCTTGTGTTCCTGTCCTAGTTTATATCCTGGCTTGTTTGACATCCCTTCTGTTTCCTGATCCTTGGCTAGTCCCTGACTTCGCTGATCTTCATTTTCATGACCCCCGGCTCATCGGATTACTCGCTTCGTTTCCTAACCTGACTAGTCTGTCTATCTGCTCTGGCTTTGATTCCTGGCTTGTCATTTGGCTGTTGGACTTGTTATAATTTCTAAAGGTGTGATTAATTTAGCATTTTACATCTCTGTCTGGTACCCTGACACAAGGACTGTCCTCAAGAAATTCTTTTAAAATAAGGGGCTGCCCCTGTGAGTTGCGAGATACCTCCCATTAAAAAGTAATAAAGTTCCCTGGAAAAGGAACCCGATTTGGTGAGCGAAACAAATCAGATTACCCTATTTTTAGCATATAGTATCTATTTTTTTTTAATAGGGTAATTAATAAGTGTTTTCGGTATTTTAAAATGCCTTTCAGTACTTTAAAAAAATTGTGAGCTCTGCAATGGAAAAATGTTTAGAGAAGCCCAGACCTGGTGTAGAATTTTAAGTTACACACATTTAGTGCCAGTGCTAAGCCCACTAGCTGAGTGGGTAGTTCACTCTAGTTGGTAGCCCACTAGTAGTTCAGACTAAAGATCACAGAAAAGGCTTTATGCAAATCACTAAAGTCTTTTACCAGTAACAAAGTCCAATAGACATTGGTTTACTGACTCTCAGTCCTGTCTTGCAGTTGATCTTGAAGTCTCTTGCCACACTCAATAGTGAGGTCCTGTCTCAGAATCTGGGTTGAGCCATTTTGGAAAGTTAAAATACTGTGCAAACCTTGTCAGCATGAAGCACACTTCATCAGAGAAAGATGCAAAATCACAGAAATTGTACAGTGACCCATTCTGCTCCACAATGAAATTCTTTCTACCACTCTCTCTATGAAAGTATAAAAGCTCTTCAACAAAAGCTTTTTTTGAGATGGCAGCAAATGGTGTGTGAGCAGCTCATTTGGAGAATTCACACTGATTCTGCTTCTGCTCCAAAAGCCACCACTCTCCACTAAAAACTCTAGTACTACTTACCCCTAGCATTATGACCCTAGCTTGGGTCAAATACGCTACCCCAATGTCCCCTTGAGTCTTGAGTTTTCTTGAGGATTCCAAACAAGAAAATATGTGATAAACAATGGTTAAAATATTTTTTTTTGTATGGTTCAAATAGAGCATGCAATGTTAAACAACTTTCCAATTTTCTTCTATTATCTAGTTTGCTTTGTTTGTTTGCTATCCTTTGTTGAAAAGGATACCTAGGTAGGCTCAGAAGCAGCAAAGCAATACTGGGAGCTAGCTGTTGATTGGTAGCTGCACATAGATGCCTCTTGCCA
Organism: Bombina bombina; assembly: GCF_027579735.1. Classification (NCBI taxonomy): domain Eukaryota; kingdom Metazoa; phylum Chordata; class Amphibia; order Anura; family Bombinatoridae; genus Bombina; species Bombina bombina. The sequence continues at coordinate 245,214,622 of NC_069503.1, read as the reverse complement.
GTGGTGTACCTGATGTGTTCAGTTACCTCCCAGTAGTGCACTGCTGCTCACTCAACAAAGGATACAAACAGAATAGTTATGTCGTGAATAGTTCGCCGGCGAATAGTTCCCGGTGAGCATAGCATGTTCGCGTTCACTGCGGACGGCGAACATATGCAATGTTCGGTCCGCCCCCTATTCCTCATCATTGAGTTAACTTTGACCCTGTACCTCACAGTCAGAAGACACATTCCAGCCATTCAGCAGTAGACCCTCCCTCCCAGACCCTCCCACCTCCTGGACAGCATCCATTTTAGATTCATTCTGAAGCTGCATTCTTAGTGAGAGGAGGGACAGTATAGCTGCTGCTGATTTAATAGGGAAATTGATAGCTAGGCTAGTGTATTCAGTGTCCACTACAGTCCTGAAGGACTCATCTGATCTCTACTGTAAGGACAGCACCCCAAAAAGCCCTTTTTAGGGCTAGAACATCAGTCTGCTTTTTTTTTTTCCTGTGTAATCTAATTGCAGTTGCCTGCTTGCCAGCGTGTGTGTCAGGCTCACAGCGTATACTGTGCCCACTTGCCCAGTGCCACTATATCTGGTGTAACAGTAGTGTACATTTAAAAAACACAACACTTTTTTGACTGTGAAATAATAGCAGACAGCTGCCAGTACCCAAGATGGCCGCCAATAAGGCAGATGGGAAGGGTTAGAGAGCTGTTTTGGGGGGGATCAGGGAGGTTGGGGCTAAGGGGGGATGCTACACCACATCATATGTAAATATGCTAAAAAAAAAATAATAAAAAATGTAAAAACCTTTTATTTTAGTACTGGCAGACTTTCTGCCAGTACTTAAGATGGCTGGGACAATTGTGGGGTGGGGGAGGGAAGGGAGCTGTTTGGGAGGGATCAGGGGGTCTGATGTGTCAGGTGGGAGGCTGATCTCTACACTAAAGCTAAAATTAACCCTGCAAGCTCCCTACAAACTACCTAATTAACCCCTTCACTGCTAGCCATAATACACGTGTGATGCGCACCAGCATTTAGCGGCCTTCTAATTACCAGAAAGCAAAGCCAAAGTCATATATGTCTCCTATTTCTGAACAAAGGGGATCCCAGAGAAGCATTTACAACCATTTGTGCCATAATTGCACAAGCTGTTTGTAAATAATTTCAGTGAGAAACCTAAAATTGTGAAAAAATTTAAGTTTTTTTTAAATTTGATCGCATTTGGCGGTGAAATGGTGGCATGAAATATACCAAAATGGGCCTAGATCAATACTTTGGGTTGTCTACTACACCACACTTAAGCTAAAATTAACTCTACAAGCTGCCTACATGCTCCCTAATTAACCCCTTCACTGCTGGGCATAAAACACGTGTGGTGCGCAGTGGCATTTAGCAGCCTTCTAATTACCAAAAAGCAACGCCAAAGCCATATAAGTCTGCTATTTCTGAACAAAGGGGATCCCAGAGAAGCATTTACAAACATTTATGCCATAATTGCATAAGTTGTTTGTAAATAATTTCTGTGAGAAACCTAAAGTTTGTGAAAAAGTGAACAATTTTTTTTTATTTGATCGCATTTGGCAGTGAAATGGTGGCATTAAATATACCAAAATGGGCCTAGATCAATACTTTGGGTTTTCTACTACAGTACACTTAAGCTAAAATTAACTCTACAAGCTCCCTACATGCTCCCTAATTAACCCCTTCACTGCTGGGCATAAAACACGTGTGGTGCGCAGTGGCATTTAGCAGCCTTCTAATTACCAAAAAGCAACGCCAAAGCCATATAAGTCTGCTATAATGGCATGTCTGGCACACAGTGTTGGGACAAGGGTCCATCTGACCACTGATACCTGATCTGCAAAGCATGGTCAGGGCAGGTATATCACCTACACTGCGCACTGTGAAGCGGGCGTAACCCTTACACTACCTGAGCGATACAACATCATACCTGATGTTTTAAAGCACGTTATTTCAAACAATTTAGGAATGTTAGGTGATTTAGGCCCTTTATGGATTAAAACCAGACTCTGCATCAACTATGTAATTTTCCATGGGAGTTTTGCCATGGATCCCCCTCCGGCACGCCACAGTCCAGGTGTTAGTCCCCTTGAAACAACTTTTCCATCACTATTGTGGCCAGAAAGAGTCCCTGTGGGTTTTAAAATTCACCTGCCTATTGAAGTCTATGGCGGTTCGCCTGGTTCGCCCGTTCGCGAACTTTTGCGGAAGTTCGCGTTCGCTGTTCGCAAACCCAAATTTTTATGTTCGCGACATCACTAAAACAGAACAAAGCAAATCTGATAATAGAAGTACATTGGAAACTTTTTTTTAAATTGTGAGTTCTATCTGAATTGTAAAATAAAATGTTTGAGTTTCATGTCCCTTTTATGGGTGCAATATGAATAAGTGTTGCATCTGAAAAAGCAACTTTAAAGTACGTTAAACCTATTTTTTAATAAAAAGGGTCAAGTTAAAGCTGATCAATTAAACTTAAACATAAAAGGAAGTCTATGCTTATGCACAGCTAATCCCAACCATAAAAGCATTTTTTTTTTACTTTTAATAGCTATAATTATTAAAATAAAATAAAAAATGTTTTAATCAAGGTCAGTCAAGCTTACTGTAATCCCTCCTGTTTCCATGAAACCAACTGGTCACACTTATAAATACATTTTTACTATTCTGTTTGAACAATACTAGATCATTCTTTTTTATTGTAGTAAATAGTTTGATTTCTAATTCAAATAAAAATATAGCATTTTTTTTTATTTTTATGAAATGACTCAAATAAAATCAAACTTTCTCAGCAACTTGTTTGTAAGAAAATACAGTTATTTTAATTTCACCATAATATAATGAAAAATAAAATGGTCTAATATTTATTAACATATTGCCCTTAGGGACTTCAGCATCTTCATAATCATAAAACAATTCATCGTGATGTGAAAGGGAACAACATCCTACTGACTACTGATGGAGGTGTCAAGCTGGTTGACTTTGGTAAGACTATATTGTGTAATATATATATATTTTGTACTACAAATATAGCAAAATATAATGTATTGGTACCTCCTGCAGTTTGTCAAATGGTTACAATGTATAGAAAGTAGTACTTTGAGAAGAGTAATAAAAGATTTCTAAAAGATTATTAGTTGTCAGACCCTGGCAAGTTCCAATTAGCCAGATAACTTTGACTCATTGAATGTTATTTCTGACTTCTTCATTTGTGGATAGGTCTTCATGTCTATTGACACTATAGTTGTCTGGGTCCTTTAAAATGACTACTTATTATTACTGGCTCTTAAAGGTAAAATTCTATTTTCAACCTGTGAGTTAAGTAAAAAAAAAAAGTAACAACATTTAAACACATGAGCCTATCATCGTCAACATATTGGGACCTGTTTAAGAAAGTGCGAGCGGACATGATCTGACATTGCAGATCATGTCCGCTGCACATCGATAAATGTCCTGAAACTTTCAGTATAGGTAGGGATACCACAGGCTAAATAAAGCTATATCATATGCTGAAATAAGGATAAACAAGCTGCTTGTAAACAATTTAATACACTCCAGCAGGTAAAATGGATAATTGGGAACAAATTAAAGGGGAAAAATTGCCCCTTTAAGCTTGATAGTTGCTTATCTTGCTATGTAGGGTACTGGGTGTGAAGAAGAGACACATGCATTACAATCTAATGCTAAGAAAACAAAGATTTTGTGGGATTTTTCTCCATGCTGGCGGATTTTTGGGTCCCTATATTTTAATGCAGAGCTGTGGGAGCATATCTATTATGAGGCCCTTCTAACCTACAAAACTTTGCACACTCTTTTGTGTAAAACTTACAGCTTCTTGCCTGGATTGTCATGATATCTGCACAATGTATCTCACACTCCGGACAGTTTGCTTAGACTGTAGTGCAGGGTTGCAGGAGCACGCTTTACTTAGAGTGTATGGGGCAAGAGATATAGTTTCTTATTGGCTATACTGTCCACTGCTGATACTTTGAAGAAAACAAGCAAGTGGCAGTTGTTGGACACTGAAAGAAGAAAACAGTGAGGTGCTAAAAGGGATATTGAATTTAGATCAATCCAGGAAAAGTAGCAATCTATTTAAAAAGCAAGTGTTATAATTGTCATTTAAACAATGTTATGTTTGCTATGATTTCCATATTGGCATGAGTTGTTTTTTTCTTTGATACTTTACACACAAATACTTTAATAATTATGGATTTTATTTGTAAAGTCTTTGTTCCCTGTGGTCAGTCTTTTGAAAATATTTCTGTGTGAGCAAGATGCACCATCCATTACACTGTAGCTAAGAGTCAGTGTTTCTCCTTGACATTATCTCTGAGTTCCAAATAAGGGTGATTTGGCTATAATTTATGGTTTCTATTACATGTGTATTTTCTTCTGAACGCCTGGCTTTAGAAACAGCTTCTTTATTTTTTTTTTAAAGAAAGGAGAATTACTCTTTTGTATTTCAGTTCTGCTCATAATGGAAAAAAAGCATAAATCTTGTTTACTCAGTTTAGTTCCTAGAATGAATATGATGAGATTTGTTCCAGGACAGATATTCAAAGACCCAACAATAGATATTAGATATATTCATAAAGGCAGGATCCTAAATATACTTTTTTTATGCTTTCCTTATGTAAATAACATATGACTGCTCTATTGATGGGTGATAGGTGCTCTGATAAATAAGGCCATGTGTAATACTATTGCTCAGCAGAAAATACTTTTATAATTTCCTTCCATGTATATTTAAATATTGGTTAGATTAGTGCCACTATAACAACAGGAATTCAAATTATCTAGCAAAATAATTAATTTATTTAATTAATGCAGGTGTATCAGCCCAGTTAACAAACACGCGCCTCGATCGAAATACATCTGTTGGCACACCATTCTGGATGGCCCCTGAGGTAATATGTTTTTCAGTTATTTTTTTCCTATGCTTTTTTGAGGGGACCACAGTTAATGTGGGACTTTATATAGTCAGTTAGGATACTGTAAAAAATAAGCCTGATATCGTTTCCCATTTACTATATACAGGCATACCTCATTTTATTGTGCTTATCTTTTTTGCCCTTCGCAGATATAGACGGTTTGTGAAATCCTGTGTCTAATAAGTCTATTGGCACCATTAATCCAACTTATATACACATATAAACACATAAATACTCATGAATACACATATATACCACCAGCAAAAAGATTATGACTTACTGAAGGCTCAGATGATGGTTAGCATTTTTTAGCAATAAAGTGTTTTTTAATTAAGGTCTGCACATTGGTTTTTTTTTAGACATAATGCTATTGCACACTTAATAGACTACAGTATAGTGTAAATATAACTTTATATGCACCAGGAAACAAAAAATATTAGTGTACCTTTATTGCTATATTCAATTTATTGCAGTGGTCTGGAACTGAACCCTCAATATCTCTGAGGTACGCCTGTATATATATATATATATATATATATATATATATATATATATATATATATATATATATATACTGTATATATATATACTGGATGCCATTTATATCTGTCACTAACTGCCCATAATAAATAACACTGAAGTTGCTTTTCAAGGGTTGCGCCCCTGGACAATACACATTTTTCTCAGAAAAAGGCAGTTATAAATGTCTTTTTAGAAATTTATTTTATATGCAGATCTTTTGTAATGCAGTGATACATTTCTGATACCTACTTAAAAAAAAAAATATCTTTGGGACCATTATTTGATATTATATTACATAAATATTTAGGCATTTTGCACTATTTCTATTTTGTTGCCAATTCTAAAATATGAAGCTAAAGTCTTCCATGTGCACAAGTCTCTATCTTTTTGTCAGGTGATTGCTTGTGAGCAACAAGTGGATACCACATATGATGGAAGATGTGATGTCTGGTCTTTGGGAATTACAGCTATTGAGCTAGGAGATGGCGATCCTCCTCTGGCCGACTTGCATCCTATGAGGGCTCTTTTTAAAATACCAAGGTAAAGCACCAATTTCAGTGAGTTTTATTTTTAGTTGTAATCCTTAACAAACAAATATGTGATGAGAAGCTGTAAATTATAATAACAAATACATATTTTTATGGAGACTTTTATAATTAAAAAATTTGTATAAATGTATCATGTTAAGTTAGATGAGGCTTTAGTTTTATGGTACATATAGGGCTCTATTTTTCATCATAATTCTCCTACTTTTGCGCCTATAATTACTCTGTCGGATTTATTCTCCGATTTATCAACACATTTTATGCCCAAAAAAAGCTGTAATACGACCTAAAAATGCGACCAGTTTTTCGCTCTCGCCAAGGCGCACAGGTGCGCCAAATACAGCCAAAAAACAATGTATTTCAGTCATATTTTTAGAAATACTCCCAATGAATCGCCGAAAATCATATTTGTCATTATTTTGTGCCAAAGGAGAACCTATAATTCTCCTATAAATCCGACCGTGAAAATACTCCATAACCAAGTAGGAGAACTTTGAATTTACTCCCATATTTTCTTCATAGAAGATGGAGTTTTTTTTTATTTTGGCCGCTATTTCTCTTGCTCAGTCCCAGGAAAATCGTGAAAATGATCAAAATATATTCCGGAGACGGCAAAGAGTTCCTAGATTGTTTTGGCCCCGTTGTGGACTTGAGGCATTATCCGATCGCGAAATTAAGCACAAATTCAGGATAAACCGAGAAAGCATACTGAATCTATATTCTCTGATTAAAAATGACTTTGATCCCCGAACCAGAAGAACAAGGGCAATACTTGGACTTTTGAAATTACTCGCAGTTTTGCATTTTTTGGCAACCGGATCTTTTCAGGCTGTATCCAGTGATGTTGTGGGCATGAGTCAGCCTTCATTTTGCCGCCATTTAACTATCGTTTTAAAAGCAATTCTAAAGCATCTTTCCAAATTTATTTATGTTCCTAGGAATGTGTATGAATGGCATACAGTGAAGTCCACCTTTTACCAAGTAGCCGGTATTCCCAATGTTCTTGGTGCTATAGATTGCACCCATATTGCTCTTAGACCACCATCCCTAAGGGAGGAGCAATATAGGAACAGGAAAAGCTTTCATTCCCTAAACATACAGGCTGTGTGTGATGCAAACCTTAGAATTTGGGCTGTTCGATCTGGATTTCCTGGATCATGTCATGATTTCCACAACCTGAAACAATCTGCATTATTTTCAGCTTTTGAACAGGGCAACATGCCACACGGTTGGCTATTAGGTAAATATGAATTTATTTTAATATAATCTAATTATAATGCAATCAGTTCTCTGTAAAAAAAAAAAAAATTATTGGGATTTGTACTTTATACATTAATTTTACATATCACATGTCATAAATATATATATGAATTATGATTAATTGTAATGTTTAACTTATTTATAATCTCTAATCAATTTTTCATTTTAAAAAATAGGTGATAGTGGTTATCCGTGCCGAACTTGGCTGTTGACACCTGTCCCAATGCCTCATACCCGAGGAGAAATTAAATTTAATGAATCCCACCGTAGCACAAAAAGTGCTATCGAAAGAACTTTTGGGGTTTTAAAAATGCGTTTCAGAGTTTTGGATAGGTCTGGAGGAGCACTTCAATATTCGCCAGAAAAATGTAATGATATAATTCTAGTTGCATGCATGCAATTTCCCAAGGCAATTTAGAGGAGGAGTGTCCTAATGATCCCACAGATGACACTTTTATCCCTCAAGACATTATAGGCAGACACACTACAAGGGCAGGTGTACAAAATCAATTGGAAATAATTGAAAGATATTTTTCATGTAAGTATTATTGCAAACTATTTAGCATTGTGTATTATTTTATTACATTTTCTGTATTTGAATTACTAATATTTATTTTTCTTTTTTTTTCAGAATACATGTCATCACCCTGTGTTTGAATTCTTTTATAAGAACTGTACATAAGCCTTTTACTATGTTTTATGTGTAGTGATATTAAAGTTAACTCCACCCATTTGAAAAAATAAAAATTTTGCTTATTTATCAAAAATCTTTTATTTTATTAAGGGATAAATATCTTTAATGAAAATATAACCAAACCAAACTATATATAAATATTAAATAATACAAACTTTCAAACAAACAAAGCTTAAATAAATGTAAAGGACAACAAAATTGAAAAACCAAAAAAATATATACACTGAATTTTTGGGGTTATGTGTATCAATTCTGAGATCTACGATTCATAATTTCTAAAAAAATTTTTATAATAATCACTTTTTATTTCTGAATCACGTTTCAGAATATTGTTCCTTTCTTTCTGTAACTCAATTAGTTCCTTAAAAAAAGCACTTTGTTCATGTCTAAATGATGATGCCATATCTGTCAGTGCCTGTATGTCATTGGTTTGCTCTGTAATTGGAGGTTGTCTCACTTCTTCGGCTGTTTCCTCAATGTCAGATTCGTTGACCATTGGACTCGCAGCAGGTGTATTTAAATCAGGTGGTGTTGGTCCCTCCTGTGTGTGACCATGTATTTGGGTTTCATCATCATCATCGTCTTGATTGATGGTGTCCTCGACTAGTGGTTCCAGTGTCAATTCGGCCTGTTCTTCTTCAAAAACAAAAATAAAAAGTTAAAAAAAAAAAGATAAAAACAACCATATCTAACCTTTAAAATCTAAAATTTCCATACATACCATCATATAATGCAATTGAACTATCTTGCATAGTTTGGAGCAATGCTCTAACACCTGTTGAGAAAAAAAAAAGGTTAGCAAAATTACAATTATTGTCTTATATTTTAAATTTTTGAGATTTCTATGTACACATGCGTTCATTAAAAAATTATTGTTATTGATAACAATGTTAGGGTATTTATGCATCAAGCACCATGTAATTTGATAGTAATGATAGAATCCAAAAACATAAAATCAATAACACTTTTAACAAATTGATAATTTAAATTTATTGTGTTTGTTACGTTAAAATGCTATAGCACTGGCAAAATGTAAATTATCGTTGAGGTCAAACTAGTGTAAATAATTTTTTGGTTGATTGACAAACAAAATTTAATTGGTTTGTATCAAAACATTATTGTTGATACTCAAAATTTACATAACTTAACAGTTCTTTGAAAAGATTTCCAATCATTGAACAACAAATTTGTTTTGAGCCATAGGTATTAACCTTAAATGTCGCAAAATTGATAAAATTTAGATTCTAAGCAGCCTTATTTACTTTAATCTATAATCTTATCTAATTTAAATTCATCATATTGGTAAACAAAGAAATCATTAAATTCATTTCGCAAAGTACATTGAATTATCTTTGTTAATAAAAATATGTATATCAAAATAGAATATTTTCAATACCCATACAAACATCGAAGAATTTCAATACCCATACAAACATCGAAGAATTTCAATACCCAAACAAACATTGTTTGATTGATTACAAATTAAATTTCGTTACAATGTTCATTATATTTATATGATATTATATATATGTTTATTTTATTATTTTGGGCTTAATATTGCTTTTTAGAAGCCCATAATAAACTAATAAACAGTCTCTTTTCTCTCTCTATCTACCATTTTATTTTTCTCTCGATCACCCACACCTCTCTTTTGAGATCTCTATCTCTCTCACCTTCTATCTCTATCCCCTCCAATCTATCTCTCTTCCCTCCTGTGTTATCCATCTTTCTATCTCTACAGCACTTGACAGCCTCGGACAAACTCACGATACGATATACACATAATTTATTTTTTATATTGCTTACATGCGCTTTCTTCTCTATCTCTATTTGCTTGGGAAGTTGAAGGTTGAGGTTCCTGAGACGTGGTTTCATGAACAAAAGGTTGGTCCTCCTGTGCATTGACCTCCTCTTCCACACAGATATCCTCATGTTGTTCTGTATATATAAATAAAAAACATAATTTATGTAAGAACTTACCTGATAAATTAATTTCTTTCATATTAGCAAGAGTCCATGAGCTAGTGACGTATGGGATATACATTCCTACCAGGAGGGGCAAAGTTTCCCAAACCTCAAAATGCCTACAAATACACCCCTCACCACACCCACAAATCAGTTTAACGAATAGCCAAGAAGTGGGGTGATAAGAAAAAAGTGCGAAAGCATAAAAAATAAGGAATTGGAATAATTGTGCTTTATACAAAAAAATCATAACCACCACAAAAAGGGTAGGCCTCATGGACTCTTGCTAATATGAAAGAAATGAATTTATCAGGTAAGTTCTTACATAAATTATGTTTTCTTTCATGTAATTAGCAAGAGTCCATGAGCTAGTGACGTATGGGATAATGACTACCCAAGATGTGGATCTTTCCACGCAAGAGTCACTAGAGAGGGAGGGATAAAATAAAGACAGCCAATTCCACTGAAAAATAATCCACACCCAAAATAATTTAAATTTTATAATGAAAAAAACTGAAAATATAAGCAGAAGATTCAAACTGAAACAGCTGCCTGAAGTACTTTTCTACCAAAAACAGCTTCAGAAGAAGAAAACACATCAAAATGGTAGAATTTAGTAAAAGTATGCAAAGAAGACCAAGTTGCTGCTTTGCAAATCTGATCAACCGAAGCTTTATTCCTAAACGCCCAGGAAGTAGAAACTGACCTAGTAGAATGAGCTGTAATCCTTTGAGGCGGAGTTTTACCCGACTCAACATAAGCATGATGAATTAAAGATTGATTGATCGGTAATCTCACCTCCTGAGATTCCCAAACCCCTTGTGCCGTCAGAGACCCCCAAACAGCTCCCCAACCTGTAAGACTTGCATCTGTTGAAATTACAGTCCAGGTCGGAAGAACAAAAGAAGCCCCCTGAACTAAACGATGGTGATCTGTCCACCACGTCAGAGAGTGCCGTAAATCGGTTTTAAAGATATTAATTGAGATATCTTCGTGTAATCCCTGCACCATTGGTTCAGCATACAGAGCTGAAGAGGTCGCATGTGAAAACGAGCAAAGGGGATCGCGTCCGATGCAGCAGTCATAAGACCTAGAATTTCCATGCATAAGGCTACCGAAGGGAATGATTGTGACTGAAGGTTTCGACAAGCTGATATCAATTTTAGACGTCTCTTGTCTGTCAAAGATAGAGTCATGGACACTGAATCTATCTGGAAACCCAAAAAGGTTACCCTTGTCTGAGGAATCAATGAACTTTTTAGTAAATTGATCCTCCAACCATGATCTTGAAGAAACAACACAAGTCGATTCGTATGAGATTCTGCTAAATGTGAAGACTGAGCAAGTACCAAGATATCGTCCAAATAAGGAAATACCACAATACCCTGTTCTCTGATTACAGACAGAAGGGCACCGAGAACCTTTGTAAAAATTCTTGGAGCTGTTGCTAGGCCAAACGGCAGAGCCACAAACTGATAATGCTTGTCTAGGAAAGAGAATCTCAGAAACTGATAGTGATCTGGATGAATCGGAATATGCAGATATGCATCCTGTAAATCTATTGTAGACATATAATGCCCTTGCTGAACAAAAGGCAGGATATTCCTTACAGTTACCATTTTGAATGTTGGTATCCTTACATAACGATTCAATATTTTTAGATCCAGAACTGGTCTGAAGGAATTCTCCTTCTTTGGTACAATGAAGAGATTTGAATAAAACCCCAGCCCCTGTTCCAGAACTGGAACTGGCATAATTACTCCAGCCAACTCTAGATCTGAAACACATTTCAGAAATGCTTGAGCCTTCGCTGGATTTACTGGGACACGGGAAAGAAAAAATCTCTTTGCAGGAGGTCTTATCTTGAAACCAATTCTGTACCCTTCTGAAACAATGTTCTGAATCCAAAGATTGTGAACGGAATTGATCCAAATTTCTTTGAAAAAATGTAATCTGCCCCCTACCAGCTGAGCTGGAATGAGGGCCGCACCTTCATGTGGACTTAGGAGCTGGCTTTGATTTTCTAAAAGGCTTGGATTTATTCCAGACTGGAGATGGTTTCCAAACTGATACCGCTCCTGAGGATGAAGGATCAGGCTTTTGTTCCTTGTTGTGACGAAAGGAACGAAAACGATTATTAGACCTGAATTTACCTTTAGACTTTTTTATCCTGAGGTAAAAAAGTTCCTTTCCCTCCAGTAACAGTTGAGATAATAGAATCCAACTGAGAACCAAATAATTTATTACCCTGGAAAGAAAGGGAAAGCAGAGTAGACTTAGAAGACATATCAGCATTCCAAGTTTTAAGCCATAAAGCTCTTCTAGCTAAAATAGCTAGAGACATATACCTGACATCAACTCTAATGATATCAAAGATGGCATCACAAATAAAATTATTAGCATGTTGAAGCAGAATAATAATGCTATGAGAATTATGATCTGTTACTTGTTGCGCTAAAGCTTCCAACAAAAAAGTTGGAGCTGCAGCAACATCCGCTAAAGATATAGCAGGTCTAAGAAGATTACCTGAACACAAATAAGCTTTTCTTAGAAAGGATTCAATTTTCCTATCTAAAGGATCCTTAAAGGAAGTACCATCTGCCGTAGGAATAGTAGTACTCTTAGCAAGAGTAGAGACAGCCCCATCAACCTTAGGGATTTTGTCCCAAAACTCTAATCTGTCAGATGGCACAGGATATAATTGCTTAAAACGTTTAGAAGGAGTAAATGAATTACCCAAATTATTCCATTCCCTGGAAATTACTTCAGAAATAGCACCAGGAACAGGAAAAACTTCTGGAATAACTACAGGAGATTTAAAAACCTTATCTAAACGTTTAGATTTAGTATCAAGAGGACCAGAATCCTCAATTTCTAATGCAATTAGGACTTCTTTAAGTAAAGAACAAATAAATTCCATTTTAAATAAATATGAAGATTTATCAGCATCAACCTCTGAGACAGAATCCTCTGAACCAGAAGAACCACTATCAGTATCAGAATGATGATGTTCATTTAAAAATTCATCTGAACAATGGGAAGTTTTAAAAGACTTTTTATGTGTACTAGAAGGAGGAATAACAGACATAGCCTTCTTAATGGATTTAGAAACAAAATCTCTTATGTTATCAGGAACACTCTGAGTATTAGATGTTGACGGAACAGCAACAGGTAATGGAACTTTACTAAAGGAAATATTATCTGCATTAACAAGTTTGTCATGACATTCAATACAAACAACAGCTGGAGTAATAGCTACCAAAAGTTTACAGCAGATACACTTAGCTTTGGTAGCTCCAGCACCAGGCAGCGATTTTCCAGAAGTATCTTCTGACTCAGTTGCAACGTGGGACATCTTGCAATATGTAATAGAAAAACAACATATAAAGCAAAATTAATCAAATTCCTTAAATGACAGTTTCAGGAATGGGAAAAAATGCCAGTGAACAAGCTTCTAGCAACCAGAAGCAATAAATAATGAGACTAAAATAATGTGGAGACAAAAGTGACGCCCATATTTTTTTAGCGCCAAATAAGACGCCCACATTATTTGGCGCCTAAATGCTTTTGGCGCCAAAAATGACGCCACATCCGGAATGCCGACACTTTTGGCGCAAAAGAACGTAAAAAATGACGCAACTTCCGGCGACACGTATGACGCCGGAAACAGAAAAAAATTTTGCACCAAAAAAGTCAGCGCCAAGAATGACGCAATAAAATGAAGCATTTTCAGCCCCCGCGAGCTTAACAGCCCACAGGGAAAAGTCAAATTTTAAGGTAAGAAAAAAAAAAATGATTGATTCAAATGCATTATCCCAAATATGAAACTGACTGTCTGAAAATAAGGAATGTTGAACATCCTGAGTCAAGGCAAATAAATGTTTGAATACATATATTTAGAACTTTATAAAAAAGTGCCCAACCATAGCTTAGAGTGTCACAGAAAATAAGACTTACTTACCCCAAGACACTCATCTACATGTTGTAGAAAGCCAAACCAGTACTGAAACGAAAATCAGCAGAGGTAATGGTATATATATAAGAGTATATCGTTGATCTGAAAAGGGAGGTAAGAGATGAATCTCTACAACCGATAACAGAGAACCTATGAAATAGACCCCGTAGAAGGAGATCATTGAATTCAAATAGGCAATACTCTCCTCACATCCCTCTGACATTCACTGCACGCTGAGAGGAAAACCGGGCTCCAACCTGCTGCGGAGCGCATATCAACGTAGAATCTAGCACAAACTTACTTCACCACCTCCACAGGAGGCAAAGTTTGTAAAACTGATTTTGGGTGTGGTGAGGGGTGTATTTGTAGGCATTTTGAGGTTTGGGAAACTTTACCCCTCCTGGTAGGAATGTATATCCCATACGTCACTAGCTCATGGACTCTTGCTAATTACATGAAAGAAATTTATCAATTCACAATATACCTACAAATGTAAGAACACCCCCCCACACACACACCAAAAAAATAATTACAAAAAATATTTACCTCTAAAGTCCATTGTGTCTGCAGGAACATCCAGGCCAACCACAACTGCATCACCCATCCTGGCATAGAGAATTTGTTCGAAATCAGTCAATTCCGCCCTGTATCCTGGTCCTCCACCTGTTGCTTTAGCCGATTGTTTTGCTTGGCATACCTTTTTTTTATGCTCTTTCTGATGTCGTTAACCCTCTTCCGACATGCCCTTACAGCCTTAGGAAAGCTACCTTCGGAAGACACAGATGTGCTAATTTGGGTCCATATTGCCTGCTTTCGCTGTGGGTTAACAGTTCTTGCCTGGTAGCCAATGATTTCTTCATAATGTTCCACCACTTGTTCCACCAAAATACAATTTTGACGATGGGTGAACATGACACTTCTCCCACTTTTTGTCTTTCCGGCTTGCACTGATGCCATCTTAAAATTGAGTAGTTAAAGTGCGCAAAATGGTATCCACAATTTAACAAAAGTTAACTTAACGTTACAAGCGCATTTAAAGAATTTGTCCATGAAGGTTGAGAAAAAAGGGCGTGAACTTTATTTTTCTGGAAAGATCCCTATGTCGCATTAGTATTTAAAAATAAAAATTTTTTTGAATGTTTACGGTCATGTGTTCGGTTATGTATAAATATTGTAATTTTAATAAATATTTATATAAATTCTTATTACATGTTAGTTTTGTCTGTAAAAGTAACAATTGTTATATTTGCTAGATACTAGCATAAAAGAATACATTTGTTGCAATAGCTTAAAAAGTTAATGTTTGCACAGACACTAGTAGAGACAATTGATACAATAAAGATTATAAAGCTTAGGATGTAAATAAAAGTTACAAAAAGTTTATAATACATATTGAAACATACATTGAAACTTATACAAATAAAAATCTATATCAATATTAATTTACAATATTTCATTATTTTATTACGCGTAATTGTGCATTTTTATATAGAAATTAGTTCCGTTACTTGGGTACACCCTAGAAATAGAAATCAGCACAGCAAGATGGCAAGATCTAGGAAATTCTCGATTGGTGAACTATTGATAATTTCATATACAATGGAAAAATATTTTCCTAAAAAAAGAAGGGGAATTTACACCTTGGACCAGGATAGGAGAAATAATATTCTCTGTGAAATGGTAAGAAGAGTGAGGCGTATATCTGGACAGAGGAGAACAAGAAAGCAATGCCTAAAACGCTACAATGATTTGTACCGGAGACAATTTAAATTGAGGACACTTATCCGGTGTTACCTGCGCAAATGTAAGACTTTGACATATTCCAGAATTATTTTTTAAAATGTATGTTACACATAAATTTTTGCATTACATTTGTAGTTTTAACAATTTCATAACATATGCATTGGAAAAAACATTTATTTTCTAAAACTATCAAATTTACTTGTGTTATATAATTTTATTCTATCTCTTGAAATCACTTAGGGAAAAGCATTTCTAGATATGCTCAGAGTCTGGTGATTGATGGCTGCACATTGGTCTATTGTGATTGGCTAACACATTTTAATAGAATTTTACTTTCACAGTTATCTTGAGTGCTGTTTCTAAAGTTAATTAACTTACATTGTTTGGGTTCTCAACTTTACAAGTTTAAAAAGAGATAGTGATGTAATTCTTTGGATTCAACATTAGACACTGTCTCCCTTGAAGAATGACATGGTTTTTAAATATGTCTGATTCTTTCTTTTATCTATTTATACTGAATTATAAGCCTTCTTTTGTTTTGATGTTTGTAAAACAAAAGAATTATGTGTGTGAAAGTATGTTGTGCACATCCTATAATCTAAATATTTAAAGGCGATTAGATAAAATAAAATAAAATTTTTGCAAGATTATCTAATCTATTTCTAACATTGGAAATATGGTCTGTTTAAAAAAGATATGTACAAAATAATAATTTCTCTTTTCTATAAAATTGTGGATTACATATGATTTTACATTATATAATCTAAAAATTGCAACTTATTTGTTTACATTTTGAAATAGTTAAAAACCGTAGAGCACCGAGATATCTCTGTCCAATTGATGAAAAATCCTCAAGTTCTGGTGGAGAATCTGACCCCTCACCAAGAGTGTTTATGGACAGGGAGGGGAATGATAACACAGGTATTTATAAATTGTAATAATTGAATTATATATAGATCGATACAATATTTAAAATAAAATGAACCTTTTTTGTGTTTAAGTAATAAGAAGGCAACAACGTAGGGCAAGGCCTATTATTGAAAATGAGTCAAATGAGGAAGAAGAACTTCAGAATCCAAATTTGGAAGGTTAACATAATTTTATTACTTGTTATTGCATTTATAATAAAAATATAATTTCCTTTAACTGTAAACCTTTGTTTTGGTATACATTTAGATGAAGCAGAAATTCAGGTGGAGAATTACCATCAAGATGGAGAGGGAAATATTAGTAATGAGGAGAGAGAAGAAGTGTCACAAGATTATGAAATAGGACAAGTGCTTGTGCAGGAAGAAGATTTAGAAGATAGTAAGTAATAATATAGAAAAATAATTCTATTAAAAACCGAATATTGTACTTAAAGATTTATTTGGATTAAATGTTAAAAAAATGTTAAAAAAATAAATAAATAATATATATATATATATATATATATATATATATATATATATATATATATATATATATATATAGAGAGAGAGAGAGAGAGAGAGAGAGAGAGAGAGAGAGAGAGAGAGAGAGAGAGAGAGAGAGAGAGAGAGAGAGAGAGAGAGAGAGAGAGAGAGAGAGAGAGAGAGAGAGAGAGAGAGAGAGAAATATTACAGTTTTATATTTATATATCTAGATAAAAATATATTTCTCTCTCTCTCTCTCTCTATCTATCTATATATATATATATATATATATATATATATATATATATATATATATATATATATATTTATATATATAGATAGAGAGGGAGAGATAAAAAAAATAAAAAAAAAGGATACTGAATTATTTTTAAGATACACAAGGGGAGTAAAATATAAAATTACATTTTACACAGTGATGCAAGAAGAAGAGGTGGACAGAGAGGTCCATGAGGAAAATAGTTCAAATGATTCCTCTGATACCATAAATTATGACTGGGGTGAGTATATCAGACATGTGTTTATATATGGATTTTAAAATACATAAGAATAACCTTATTCTTTATTTTATACAGTACCTGAAGATCAAAACATATTAATTAACAAGAAACAGTTATTGGAGGTATTAAAGAAAGCCGAAAAAGGACTTAAAGAAAACTATTCAAGTTTGCATGAAATGCGCCTTAAAATAGAAAAAATGTAACAATACATTTTTATTTTTCATAATGTGACCAAAAAACTTTTTATTTTTTGTGATAAAAAATAAATATTTATGTTTAAATGTGTATTGGTGTCCAGATAAATTATTATAAACATAACACTGACATCAATATAACAATGTATGAGATTGAATAAGGGACAGTCTACCATAGAATTGCTATTGTTTTCAAAAGATTGATATTCACTTTATTAGTGAGTTCACTGTTTAGCATAACCAACTCAGTTATATTAATACACTTTTTTTTAACTCTGTGGTTACCTTGGACTTCTTCCAGCCCCCTGATTACATGACTATGACTGATTCTTATCTATTCTCTTGCATTAGCATTGTGTAGTAACCCCAGTGCCTGAACAGAGTGTTATCTATATGGACAACGTGTAATTTCAAACTCTTTTGAAAAGATATTTCATATTAGCATATGAACCAAACTATGTTTAGTTTAAAATAAGATTATTTACCAAAAAGACATTTCATGAGAAAAGAAATTTAAAATTGTATTCATATTAATAAAGGTCCAATGGCAATAGTTTACTGTCCCTAGAAACACTTTTGCAATAGTCATGTGGGTCATGCCAAGGGGGCATGTCAGCTATAAGCTAAAAACATATACATGTATATATATATATATATATATATATATATATATATATATATATATATATATATATATATTACAAATCAATATTTTAAAAACAAAATGAATATATGTCAATTAAATATTGAGGATGTAATGCAGTCAATTAAATATTGATGTAATGCAAGGCAGATAAAAGTATTAATATATTAGTTATTAAAAAACAAAGGATAAAAATAACAACAAAAAATTTGATATTAACATTATTGGCTCGAAATAATCGACATTGAAAGCTGTTTTAATGATAAATAAGGCGCATTCTAAAAAATTGCGGCGAGATTTATCAATAATCCGCCGCATCTCGACAATGGAAATCAGCGTTAAAATACTACCGGTTTAATGATAAATATTGGCGCACATGTGCGCCTTTCAAAGGGCGAGATGCGGCGAGTTCATAGGAGAATTGAAAGTCGTAATTCTAAAATGAATGATAAATAGAGCCCAAAGTGACCATGTACTCAGGTAAAGAGCTGATAAGATGTAAATGGTCTTTCTCTCTCTCTCTCTCTCTCTCTCTCTCTCTCTCTCTCTCTCTCTCTCTTTCTCCCACCCCATTGAGAGATTGATGTCTGTTGCTGCCTCTTGTTTGAATAGCTTTTCTGTAGTCAATAATAATGTAATAACATTTTCAGCATTTGTGGCAGTTTTAACAGGCAAAAGCAGCTATTTCAAATGAAACAATAAAGGTGCTCATTAATTTAGAGAAACTAAAGTACTTTATAGAAAATAAACCTTTACACGTCTTTAATATTTAAACAGTTATATAATTTAAATACATCTGCATATTATTCACAGGCTAATCTTTGTTTTGAATACATCATTATGCTTAAAGGGACATGATACCCCAAAAAATTATTTTATGATTCAGATAGAGAATACAGTTTTAAACAACTTTCCAATTTACTTCTATTTAATTCTATTTAATTTGCTTCCTTCTCTTGTTATCCTTTGCTGAAAGGTTTATCTAGGCAAGTTCATGAGCAGCAGAGAAACTAGATTCTAGCTGTTGATTGGTGGCTGCATATATACATTGAATGTGATTGGCTCACCCATGTTTTCAGTTAGAAACTAGTAGTGCATTGCTGCTCCTTCAACAAATGATACTAGGAGAATGAAACAGATTAGATAATAGAAGTAAATTAAAAAGTTGTTTAAAATTGTATTCTCTATCTGAATCATGAAAGAAAAAGTTTAGGTTTCATGTACCTTTAAGATTTATATGCCATTGAGTGATACAGACTGTCAAAATAAATAAAAAATATCAATATTGCTCATGCTGTTGTATGCTTGTGATTTCCTGCACACAAGTTCTCAATACACAAGCAGTATTCCAAATAGTGTTCCCCTTTGTGTCCACTGCGTCCCCTTTGATTGTATATGGATCTCTATATTTAGTGGCAGAAGTATTAGGTTATTACCGGAAGTTATTTGCCGCACTTAGATCAGATACTAGATAAGATTAAAGGTTGATACGTTTTCTGTCATTTGTAACCCAACACAGGTCTCACTTTTTATCTTTATATGTTTGTTTGTCTTGTGGATTTATCTCCGTTATTCACAGATTTTTAATAAATACATAATTAAAAGTTATATTTTATTTTTGTAACTTTACCTACTAGGTATGTTGATACTCTCATAGAGAGTGTTCTTTATGGTGCTTCCTTTCCCTGTATATGTACATTATTCATTGGCACTGAGCACCCTCCACATACTCTTGTGTGGAATTGTTTCACACACATCACTTTTTAGAGTATTCCAAATATGCCAATGTAAATAGTAAATTGAAAAAAGCAAAGTCATTGGAATTCACTATTTATATTGGCTTGCCTGGACTGCTGTTTGAAAGTGCACACATTTCTTCATAGCACTCGGTGGGGAAAAGGTAGCTTAGTTAGCAAATGGTACAGATTTGGTAGGTCATACAGCCTGATGACATATCAGGTAAAAAGAAAAAATAGTAAGGAAAGGTTGAGGTAAAACAGCACTAAATTTGGACTTAAATGCTGCTGTTTTAAAAATACAAAACTGGGGGTGTGGGGGGGGGGGGGATGCCCGGGTTGCAACCATGCCAGGGCTGAAAAAAACAGATGCTCTTAGGGGAAGCCTGATAATCCACCAATTATCACTGAAATTACATAACATTGAGTCATGTAAGCATTATCTTTGGATTCTTAGAAGTTACATAAGTAAGCATATACAATTATTTTATCACATTCCACCTCTCGTGATCTGGACTAGGCCATTTGATCTTAGGTGGTGGCCTACAACATAGATCTAAACAGAGCCCCCTCAGTTTGCCAAATAAAGCAGAAGGAACTTCTTTGCGAAGTTGTATAATTGAGCAAATAACATTACTTTGCTACAAATAAAGAGCTAGGTTGAAGCTTTGTACTGAATTACAGTATATAAACATGGAAGAGGAACCGTATATTATGATACAAGCGTTATTAGAAAACTTTGAGCAATTTTGAGTGGCTCATGTTGATAACCAGTTCCCAGAGTACAGAGCATGATAACACTGAGCCCAAAATGATGGAGGAGATAGACCTCAGTATGCAGGGCAATAGCATGCAGCGTCATTCCACTGAGGCAGAGGCTACACAGAGCTATTTGTTGCAGCAGGAAAAACAAGCACAGAGAAGCAGAGAGTCACCTTGCCTGCTCAGATGCTTGGAGGTGTTTGCACTTCAGTGGAACTTTCCAGCATTAGATGTGAGAATAAGATTCTAGTGAAAAAGAGAAAGCGCAAAACCGTTTCAGATAATTTATCTTGGTGCTGGTACTTCCGGACACTGATACAGGGACACTCAGCGGATCTGCTGCATGTTGCTTCCAGTGTGGCGTTACCGGTTTTCCTGTACACTCGCATCTGTAGCTGCACTATCTAGTGGGATTACCGGAGGGCGTTCCTGAGTATATCTATGCTTATTAATGTGTAAGTAAGCATATGCTATTGTGAACTTTATATCAAATTTATTATCTGAAAGGGATTTGTGCTTTCTTTTTTTCACTAGAATCTTGTTTACACTTTTGGTTGGACTAAGGAATAACAAACATAAAGGAGCTGCATCCTGATTCAATCATATGTTTTACCAATGATGGACTAAGTATTGTTTATATATATATATAATTATTTATTTATATGTTTGATGGATTATATGTATCCAGCATGATCTATTAATATTTGTTATATTTGTACTGCTTTTTACACTTTCACAGACTTATTTTTTACTATTTTGGTATATTTTGTTGCTTTGAGTAATCTTTAGTAACCTTATTGGATTCCCAACAATTGTATATTTTTTTAATTTATTATTCATGCGTATATATTTAAACAAATATCTAGGGGGGTTTATTATCAATTAGGGTATTAATTTGGGTATCGGTTTAAGCGCTGTTTTAATCTTAGTGTGTTTTTTTTACATGTGAGAATAAATCTACTACTTGTAGCTGAAGCCCGGGTAGAGAGGATGGCCACCCGAAATGCAGCAGGGGACTAGACAGTGTCCAGAAAGCCATAGCTAAAATAGGCACAACACAAAGGTTGCAAAAAGATACCTCACTAGATTTACTAAGGAGTGAAAGAGAAATATGTTTTCTTATACCTCAAGGTAATAGGGGACTCAATTCAGCCAGGGTTACATGTCCAGTGGTGTCTCCTCTCTTTGATTAGATGCCCCTTTAGAGGCAATGGGTATTTTAGGATTCTCAAATGCTTTGCAAGTATAGGCATTTCAATAATGAGACTGTCAACAGTGAGCTCCCTGCAAGAGAGAGGGCCTTGAGTTAGGTTGGAGTGGGATAAGACACTGGTTTGGAGTATTAATAACTGGGCATCCTCAATAAGTTGAGAGACTTACATTCCTATGATGATATATCTGATGGATGTTTTAATCGGGAGTTTATGAAGTACTAAGTTTATATTTCTGCACTACACTATCAACTACATTTTTGGGTTCCTATTATAATTAGTTAAGAAGGTTGTTATATTTTAAATAACTGCTCTCAGATAATATGTTATATTTATAGCGCTAGATCTTAAATTGAGTTTCTTTCATGTTGCTGTGAGGGTGCTTATGCTTATACGCCCACAATCTGGGTTTCAAACAAGTCTCCAAACCTTTTGATGGACCATTCTAGCACATACAGGTATCAGTGTATCTGGGGTTGTAGAATTTTATAATTCCCTGCTACCTTATGCCCTTCGGTTGAAATGCTTTTTATAGCTTATTGTGGTATCAGTTGTATACATGTATATCATAAAACAAGGTGCAAATTTAGTTGTCTATGAGCCAATTATATCCCTTTGTAATTTATCTAAGTTGATGTCATGACTTCCCTAACAATTTCTATTTTGACATAGTATTCTAATTTTCCTTCATATTTAAATGCTCATAAAAATGTTGGGACTCTATCAGGGTATGTATTTAAACATATGAAAGAACCAAAGGTGGCACTTGGTGAAAGAACTATACCTTTATTAGGAAGAGCAACTTTTCGGGCCACCTGCCCCTTTCTCAATTTCCCTATTTAATCCCTTTGGATACACTGTGTTAAGATGCCAGATCCACTTGGCCTTTCTGTTAAGAAGGTCCCTAGCCCTGTCACCCCCTCTCAATTTTGGGGGGGCACTGTCAATAATCATGAAACTTAACTGATTTGCCTGATGGCCCATTTGTACAAAATGTGATGGAACAGGGAGATGTGACATTTTCTCATTTCTGATAGTTGACTTATGTTGGCAGATGCGATCTTTTATCCTTTGGGTCATCTCACCAATGTATAAAAGTCCACACGGGCATTTCAACGCATAAACAACATAAGTCGAGTTACAGGTAAAAAATCCTTTGATATGGTATTGCTTCCCAGTATGGGGGTGAGATATGACACCACCACTTAATTACACTATAACGTTGAGCGCACCTCAAACATGGGAAAGTTTTGGGGTGCGCTCAATGTAATAGTGTAATTAAGGGTGGTGTCATCTCTCACCCCATACTGGGAAGCAATTTTGTTGTCATACTTGTTGTCTTTTAAGATAACACAATGTTTTGCCTATGGCTCACATCTACCTGTAAACCTGATATATAACTTGTACATTGGTTGTGATTGCTGAAAATCTTAATGGAAGATTCAAAAATAAAAAAATACAAAACGGAACAATTTGCATGTGTGGTGTCATTCAAATATGTAAACCTCTTATTTGGACTAAGTGAAGTGATTTGGAATTTTATTATATTACGTTTACTGTCCCCTTAAATCACTAGACCAGGATAATCTAGGATCCCAGATACAGAGAGGAGTAAGATGAAAAGCAAGAATTAAAAAGCACTGCACAAACTTCCCAATGGCATAAGAAACCCATATTTAGTTTTAACAAAAATTTAGTTTTACTAGGGGTATTCTAAAAATATAATGTTATTTGCTGCACCAGAATTAAGAATCAGTATAACCAAAACTGCACTATGGGCAAAGATTGGGGTGTAATTATTTAGTGTCAGCAGTAAAAAATATGGATTACATCAAGTTTAGGAGGACATTAAAGGGGCTTGCAAATAAAAATAATCTCTGTATCATCTAAAATAGAATGTTTCAAAATGTATCATTTTTTTGTGTATCAGAAATAAATTTGTTCTTAATTAGCATCTTTTTACGAGGGAGTAGTACCTATCAGCAAATACAGTAGAGTCCTATGATTTTATGCAATCATGTAATTCCTGTTAACTTCACAATATTAAAAAAAAAAAAAAAATACTTATTTGTATTATTTTACATGACCCAGTTTCATAAATTACACAATAATTGCACAAAGCAGTGCACAAATTAATTTATGGTTTGTCACTACTGTATGGTCTTTATAACTCACACAGGATGTTGATATCAAAATAGTATTTGGTTTTCCAGGTATTATAATTTAGTAGAAGAATCAATTCTAATTTTCTGATTATTCCTTAACAAAACAATCAGCTAAATTACGAGTTTTGCGTTATGGTGCGGTACGGCTATACTGCTGAAAAATTGGCAATTGTGCGTGGAATGGCCAGTAACGCATATTACAAGTTGCAGCGGTATAGGCTGTAACGCAAGCATTTAAGCCTTAACGCAACCCTCCTTTTCACACTTCCATAGCGCCATATTACAGGTTATGCGGTCCGGCTAAAATGCTTGCGTTACAGCCTATACTGACACGAGCCATTCCGCGATCTGAGACCAGTAGTAATGGATTTTGAGAATCAAAAATCTTTCACAAAACTCATAACTAAATGTTACAAAGTACACTAACACCCATAAACTATCTATTAACCCCTAAACCACCACCCTCCCGCATCGCAAATACTATATTACACCTAATAACCCCTAATCTGCCACCCAACAACATTGCGACTATTAAATAAACCTATTAACCCCTAATCTGCCACCCACCCACATTGCCAACACTATATAAACCTATTAACTCCTAAACCGGCCGGCCCCCTACATCGCCAACACTATAATAAAGTATTAACCCCTAAACCGCCAGCCCCTCATATCGCAACTAATAAAATAAACCTATTAACCCCTAAACCGCCAGCCCCCCACAATCGCAAAAAACATTACATTAATCTATTAACCCCTAAACCTAACACCCCCTAGCTTTAAATAAAATGTTACAATATAACTATCTTAAAATAATTAAAAACTTACCTGTGAAATAAAAAAAACTAAGATTAAACTATAAATTAACCTAACATAACTATTCTAATAACTACATTACACATTTAAATAAACCAAATACTACGAAAAAAATTAAAAAAATCTAACATTACAAAAAATAATAAACACTAAAAAAACGAAAAATAAAAAACTCTAGAACAAGAACGAAATTATCAAAAATAAAAACAATTACACTTAATCTAATAGCCCTATAAAAATAAAAGCCCCCCAAATCAAAACACCCCCTAACCTAACACTAAACTAACATTAGCCCTTAAAACATCCTTTTTGTAGGGCATTGCCCTAAGTTAAACAGCTCTTTTACATAAAAAATTACAAAGGGGTTCCCCCCTAAAAGTAAACCCCTTTCACCCACCCAACCAACCCCCCAAAATAAAAAAGCTGTCTAAAAATCCTAAAATACACATTGCCTCTAAAGGGGCATTTATATTTATATAAAAGGGTATTCAGCTCTTTTACTGCCCACCCCAAAAATGAAAAAAAAAAAAAAACCCTAGAATATCTACTCACGGTTCCTGAATCTGGACATCCACCTTCATCCAGGCGGCGTCATCTTCCCCCGTCACAGGACCATCTTCTATCTTTATCCCGGTGGTGATTTGAAAATGTCAGCCAATAGAAATGCAAAGTACCCCAATTTAAAAGGACATAAAACCCCAATTGTTTTCTTTTATAATCAAGATAAGAGTATCAAATTACTTTTTTTTTCATTTTACTTTTGTAATCAAATTTACTTTGTTATCTTTGTATCCTTAGTTGAAAATCGGGCAGGAAGGAATAGGAGCGTGCATGTGACTGGAGCTATATATGGCAGCAGGTTTATAACTGTTATACATTTGCAAAAACACTAGGTGGCAGCAGTGTTTCCTGTCATGCACTTCTTCAGAAATGTGCACACTAACTACTTATTTATCTTTTTAACAATGAATACAATAAGATAATAGAAGTAAATTAGAAACTTTTTTAAAAAGTATATGCTCTATCTGAATCATGAAAAAAACCATTTAGGTTTCATGTCCATTTTAGCAACCATAAATAAGACAGCTGAAATTCCTCATTTTGGGAGGGTGTTTAACCCACCAGAGTGCAGCTTTTAAATAATCTGATTGCAGTGAAATGTGTCAGGGAGGTTGCTGGGGAAGTTTATAGGGTTCCAATTTTAATGGGAGTCAAAATATAGTCCTAATAGTGGTAAGGCACTGACAACAAAAAATTGTGATTGTGAAAATGATTTTTGAAAGCTGCAACAGAGTGGAAATACATGTGATGTAAAAATAGAATCATCATTAATAATGACTGGAGATGAGCATTTGTCATTGCTGTGTTTGTCAAGCGAGATGCAAATCCTAAATACATATTTATTTACAATGAGAAGAACTAGCAATGGTGTACAACACAGTGTAGCTACGTTTATTGTAGTCATAGTAACTTGTTCATGCACATTAACTTTATATTTAAGGACACACCTAGGGTATCATAGTTAGCATCTGAAGATCTAAATCTCTCCACTGAGGCTAAATGATCTAAGAAGTCTCGTCAGTATAACGAGGTTCAACAAAACACTTTAGAAACACAAATTTTACCTTGAGAAATGTTTATCACACTATGCAGGGTTTTGTGTGTGAAGGAGAGACACCTATATTACAAGATTCTTACAGTCGCTTATCTCGCCCCTGAAAGGGTAGTGATGCAGGTATATGTGAAAAGCAAGTGATTTGCAACAGTAAAGGCTAACTTTAGGGTCCTGATATATAATTTTTGCCTCTATTTGAGTACTAGGGGGCCGTTTGCATTCTTAAAGCAAAAACAGGCAAAAAGCAATTGTCAAAGAGAACTTGAGGGTTCTGACATATATTTTCTGCCCTTATATGAGAATATTGGAAATACTTTTTCCTGGATATTGGAGCACATTTCAAAGGCACTTCATTTTATGGTTTTGGTTAATATTAACCTGGGAGGATACCATAAAACTTATGTCAATTTTCCATAAGTGAAATAGTTATTACAATATGGGAGCCCCCTTATGAGGATATATTGACTGTCCGCAACTTTGTCAGTAATATACAGTAAGGATAACTGTTAAGTATTTCTGTACTAAGTACATATTATGATGTTATTGTTTATTTTGATCATCATGTCTTTTTGGGTTTGAGGGAAGAATTATTAAGAGAGGGTGGTTTAATTTACACCTTTCAAGGATAATTCTTGTTTAGAATTGTCTAGTGCTGGATAGGATTATCTGCTCTTGACAAAGGTGAATTTTGTTCACCCTCCAAGATCTCTTTCACACATATATATATATATATATATATATATATATATATATATATATATTAAATAAGATTGGAATGTAAAATATTTACTGTAAAAACACAGTTAAACACATTATTAAATATAACATTTGATTAAAAATAAGGTATTTAAGTGGAAAGGGCTCGCTCCAAAGTGTACAGTATATATATATATATATATATATATATATATATATATATATATATATATATATATATATATATATATATATATATAAAATGTGTGTTTATATTTGTATATAGGTATGTGTACAACAAATAAACAGAGAACAGATTGAGACAGAGAAAAGTTAATAAGGCCTATTGATATTTAAGGATTAAGGCCTTTTTTAAAAAGTTAGTATTTTCGAAATTGATCCTACTAGGAGGAGCCTATAGCCAGAGTCCAGTTTATAGTTATGGCAACAAATGTATAAAAGTGCCAATATCACAGGTATTCAAGTATTCAAGCTTGGCTTACCCAGTTTCAATCGTGATGCCCCCTCCACATATCGCCAAGGCATGGGTGTTGGAGGTACTTGCTGCTGCCGGGGAGTAATCGCTGTGCCAGACTCGAGCCAGAGGGTTCAAAGATCTTCGTATGTGCAGGGGGACCAACTGGATCGCACCGGGTCCTCACGCCTGCGATTCTCCTCTCCAAGCAGCTCCCTTGTCTGTCTGTGCATGCAGGTAAGCCCTATTGCTCCAAAGGCTGTTCCTGTTAGCGCCAAGACGTGGGCGTGTCGTAGTGCTGCTGTAGGTCCCCAATCAATGGGTCAGTTTCAGGAGGCTAGGACACTATGGCCCTGCAAGACCGGCTACAACGTTAGCTCCGATCATAGACTAGTGGTAGTCTCCTTTACCCAGAGATGTGAGGTTAGGAGCTCGATTCCCCTGATAGCAATTTAATACTAAGAATATTTTTATTCACTCTGTCACATTGCTATGATGTATTATCTATATGCAATATATAATGTGTGAATTTGTCAGGTTACTATGTCAATATGGTGGATTTAATCTATCTTATTATATTCGCACTTAATGCAATAAGTTGTAAATAATGTTTTGAATACACCTGTCAATAATAGTGGAATAATGTAGTAATTAATAAGTAAATTTTAATGAAACTGTTAGAGGGTTATGGTTTGTTCCCTTACAGGGTGTATTTCAAACAGAGGGCAGAATTAATTAATTAATTAGTTCAAACTAGCTGTGACCAATTTTGTTTTATCCAATGGCTGTGTTATTGTGGTAATAAAACTCAGTATTGTGTGTGTTTTGGTTAAGCTATGAATACGGCTTCTTGCTGAAACGCGTATGCTTAACACAGCTGTTTTTTTTAACGTTACACTGTTGTGTGAATTTTATGGTGGTGGATTTGAACTTTTAATTACCCTTCCAGGTGAAATAAATGTTATGTTTTAAATTACACATTGGATTGGCTCGGCTCTCTCATTCTTTATTCCGTATATGTATGTGTATACATATATCATATATAAACAAATAAATACATATATATATATATTTATTTGTTTATATATGATATATGTATACACATACATATATACAAATATAAACACACATTTATATATATATATTTATATATATATATATATATATATATAGACACACACACACACTTTTACACACACACACACATATATATATATATATATATATATATATATATTGTACACTTTGGAGCGAGGCCTTTTCACTTAAATACCTTATTTTTAATCAATTTTTATATTTAATAATGTGTTTAACTGTGTTTTTACAGTAAATATTTTACATTCCAATCTTCTTTACTTAGAAGAAAATGTTCTTTGTATTTTTTTAATAAAGATATTTATAGATATATATATATATATATATATATATATTATGGGGTGTGTGTCAGCAAAAGCCTGTATTACCTATTAAAAGGGCTAGTGACTATGGCCTGTGTTTAGAATTAGAACAGACCAGAGGTGCAGGAGGAAATGAAATAAAATTATTCGAAAACAAGAGAAAAATAGCAATTCCTATCCAGCGCAACTAATCCCTATAAGTATAATTGGAACAAAGCTACCTAGATCTATAACTCTCAACAAGGCAACATATAACTCTATAAAGTAAGAACTATAAAATTCCACAATAAGAAGGGGAGCATGAAAAAAGTGTTTAATGGAGCAGACCAAAGCTATGATATAATGTCAAAATATATAAACAATTCTACTCCTATCATAGTGTACTATGAAACATCAATTAATAAAGAAAATAATAATAATACAAATAAATATAGCTGCAAGCAGCAAAAGAGGTGGCCAGCGCATAATTTTTGCAATGCCATATAAGCAGTTATGTCAAAATATAAAGCTTTACAACAAGTTTTTACAGTTCTAACATAAGCATTTGGGAAAAAAACACATTTTCGAAATGTTTGCGTTTTTTAAAATGGCTGCCACACCATATGACCTATACTTTCAACATGAACAAATGTAACTCTAGGTGACAATATACAGCATATTTCACAGCTTTAACATAAGCGGTTGGAAAGAAAACACAGTTTACATTTTTTTGCGTAAACCAATATGGCTGCCACAGCTTGTGACTAATTCCTTCACCATGAACAACTGTGAGTCTAGGTCAAATATAAGACTGTACAGCAAATTTCACAGTTCTTACATAAGCGGTTGCAGAGAAAATAGACTTTCGAAATTTTTGCGTAAACCAAGATGGCTGCCCAATCGTAAGATATTACAGACTTCATATTATGCACAATAGTGCTCACTATGGATGTCAAGAAACATGGCAAAAATAAAGCATTTTTGTAAAACGTTTTTTGTTTTATTATTCATTTAAATATGTCGTTAAGCAATTTTGAACAATTCTAAATGGCTGCCAAACCACATGATGTATCAACTTCTCTTGAACAAATCTGAATGTTAGTCGTAAGATAACTCTATAAACAAAATTTCAAGTCTGTCCCATAAGCGGTTTTGGAGAAGAAGATTTTTATAGTTTTTAAAAATAGCACATACGAAACAAAATGGCCTCCAAGCTATGCAATGTATGGCTTTCAAATTGCACATACCAATGCTCACTATAGACCTCTACAATTTGCAGAAGTTTCATGAAAATTTGCAAATGTTTTATTTTATGAAGGCGACTGCGCAATGCGAATTTTAACTGCAATATTGTCTTTAAGGGTTATGACTATGTGTAATCATGTGTCTATTACACTGTAATATTGTTAAATACTGTAAAACTAATGTATAAATTGCAAAATTACGCAATTAAATGGCGATATAAAGGTTAATGTCTCACAGCAGTCATGTTGATTATGGAAAAATCGCAATTTTAACAATCTTGGTAGAGGACCTTGCAAGGAGCATACGTGCAAAATTTCATTTTATTGCACTAAGCGATTTAAGAGAAGAAGATGTTTAAAGATTTTCACAAAATGCAAGATGGTTGCTACATCATGTGACCAAGGCACTTCTGTTGAGCAATGGCAAATCTAGGTCATAGCAGCACTAAGCACAGCAAGTTTCAAAGTTGCAACATAAGCAGTTCCAGAGCTAAAGATTATTAAGCAGTTCTCGAAATTTGTTGCAAAAAACAATATGGCTGCGTAACCTTATGACCCATGAGTTCAATATTGCATGAGATGTAGCATTGCAATAGGCTGTACCAGCATACCTGATTTCAAGAGTTTAGCATAAGTAATTTGTGTTTTGTGCGCAATTGACTCAAAAAAGGCAGTATTGAATTACAAATAATTGCCATAAACTTAAAACCGATATTGCTGCCGCATCATGTGACTGATTCTCTCCTAATGAGCAATTGTGAATCTAGGTCGCAATATAAGAGTGTACAGCAAATTTCACAGTTCTTACATAAGCGGTTGCAAAGAAAATAGACTTTCGGTATTTTCGCATATACCAATATGGCTGCCTGATCGTAAGATATACAGTCTCCATATTACGCACAATAGTGTTCACTATAGATGTCAATAAACATGGCAAAAATAAAGCATTTTTGTGAAACGGTTTTTGTTTTATTATTGATTTAAATATATTGTTAAGCAATTTTGAACAATTCAAAATGGCTGCCAAACCACATGACCAATTGACTTCTCTTGAACAAATCTGAATATTGGTCATAAGATAACTCTACAAACCAAGTTTCACGTCTGTCTAATAAGCGGTTTCGGAGAAGAAGATTTTTGTAGTTTTTAAAAACAGCGCATATGAAACAAAATGGCCGCCACACTGTGCAATGTATGGCTTTCAAATTGCACACACTAATGCTTATCATAGACCTCTACAATTTGCAAAAGTTTCATGAAAATTTGCAAATGTTTTATTTCACGAAGGCGGCTGCCCAGTGCGAATTTTAACTGCAATATTGTCTTTAAGGGTTATGACTATGTAAAATCATGTGTCTATTACACTGTAATATTGTTAAATATTCAAAAACTAATGTATTAAGTGCAAATTTACGCAATTAAATGTCGATAAAAAGGTTAATGTCTCACGGCAGCCATGTTGATTATGGAAAAATCGCAGTTTGAACAAACTTGGTAGAGGACCTTGCAAGGAGCATTTGTGCAAAATTGTGCATCATTGCACTAAGCGGTTTAAGAGAAGAAGATGTTTGAAAATTTTCGCAAAATGCAAGATGGCTGCCACATCATGTGACCGAGGCACTTCTCTTGAGCAACAGCAAATCTAGGTCATAGTAGCACTAAGCGCAGCAAGTTTCAAAGTTGTAACATAAGCAGTTCCAGAGCTAAAGATTTTTAAGTTTTTGTCAAAATTTGTCGCAAAAAGCAATATGGCTGCCAGAGCATGTGACCTATGAGTTCAATTTTGCATGAGAAGATGTAGCAGAGCAATAGGATGTACCAGTATACCTGATTTCAAGAGCTTTGCACAAGCAGTTAATCAGTTATGGGCAATTGAATAAAAAGCTTGGCGGAATAAAAAGAATAATAATAATAATCCTAACAATAACAATAGGTTGTCCTGCAACTTCGTTGCATGGCCACCTAATTAATGATAAATGAGAACTCTCAAAAACCCAAATAAAAAACAAAAAATTATATAGTCCCCAAATTTGTTGAAGGCACAATAAATGGGTCACAATCGGCACTTAGACAGAGTTGTTATCCTTTTAGCAGAACCACCATATGTATGTTAAAGGCTGAACTGTGTCTGGATAATTTCAACAGAAGCCGTCCTTTACTATGTGCAAATGTACTCAGTTCTGAGTTCAGGCAGTCACTAAATGGTAAATGCAGTTCTCATGGTGCTTCCACAATCAAGGTAAAATTTATCACATGTTATATTCACAACCGCTTTGTGCTGTATAGGGTATCAGCCATAGCGGTTATACTTGCGGTCTATCGGGAGTGACACTAACGCTTATCCACATCTCCCAGGTGTACCTATTATTGTCCAATAGGCAGTGATCAACAACCTGGTGTGGACTTCTCCCTTTCGTGATGTCACAAAGAATTGTGGATAGTGAGTTGTAAGTACGTTGCCAGACACCTCCGCCAAACCTTGATGGTGGATGTTCTTAGACCTTGGTTTCTCCTGTAAACACTTATGCCAGCTACGCGCGTTTCACCCCTAAGGCTATGGGGCTTCTTCTGGCTCCAATAGCAATCACATGACTGTGTTTGTTTATACTTCTTTAAAAGAAAATTCACGGAGGAAAACTCCTCCCATTTTGAAGCCTTTAAAGTCATATAATATATGGGGCAAAATGGTAACAAAATTGTAACACTGAGTAAATGTTACAGGAGTTCCATAAAAATGGAAACAATTATAAGAAACAGTTATAACCACTATATTTATGGTAACAATAATTAGTTTATTTAGCTCCACAATAATATACTGTGAATATTTAAATTAATCCTAAAGGGTTTAAATAAGTTAATACATTTATAGTGATGATCGGAAACGACCTTTTAAACACTGACATTTCTTTTTAAGTAATGTAATGTAGATACAGCTGGATAAAAGACATATAAATGTAGTTCAAAAGTATTCTGAATAACAAAACTATTAACTTGAAATTTACTAATTTGTTAATTTTAATATCTAACAAATTATTTTAAACTATCCGTTTTCCATAGAAATTGTATTTGGAAAGGAATTTTGACATAAAGGAAACCACTTCCTAGAAAATCTTGCCAAAAGATAATACATATTCACATTTGATTCACCCAGGAAGCACGTATAGTTTATTTCTTCATTCATTCTAAGGGTGTAAGTGATCTTAAGTTATAAATCCATTTACATCCATTTTGAAGCAATAACTTATTGATATTGCCTCCTCTGTCTTTGAGGTTTATTTTCTGGAGGCCCCTAAATTTGAGTTCATGTTTATTACTGTTATGACTATAAAAAAAGTGCCTTGCCACACTACTGGTATCAATGAATGTATTCTTTATATCTCTTTTGTGTTCTTTTATTCTTTCTTTTAGCTTTCCCTATGTATAAACATGGCAGTACAGTATATCAAATAAATTACTCCTTCGCTCATACAGTTTATGTTTCCCTGAATGTGCCATTTATTCCCAAATTTATCAATAAATTGATTTCCTATTGTCATGTTTATGCATACTGAACATTTTGAACATTTAAAATTGCCATCAGTATTTTTATATTTATGTTTGAATATTTTTTATTGTCATTATTTTGAAACTTTGAAAACAATTACAAACATACCTTCCTCTCCATGCAATTCCCTCTACATGAAGGTTAGGAAGTAGACAATCAGTATACCATCATTTATGTAGCAAACAATATAGCTAATGTAATAAAGTTTACAGTGCTCTACTCATTTCCAGTGATATTTAAATGTCCTTTTGGGTTCTGGGATGAAAGATAGGTGGTAGTATTCATAGGTCATCTTTTTCGCGTGATGATTTATTTGAGTGTCTTCCTTGGTGTCAGGGAATCTCTCTTAAGGGGTAGAGCAAATATCTAATCTAGCTTCCATATTAACCTGTTGTTGAGTTGAGTTATTTCAATGTTTTATTTAGCTATCCAGTAATACCATATCGCTAGGACAGTTTCTCTATTGTCTAGGGTGTGAGATGCCAGCTCATACATAGTATATGTATATTGAATTTTATTGTAAATTTCTGTCCAGGTTGGGCTGCCTGTCTTCCAATATCTGGCTATGCATGTCCTTGTGACTGTGCACAATATCCTAATAAATGTGTTGATATGTTTATTAAGTGTACTAATATGTATGGATGGTAAGATCTATATTTTCGTTCAGTATGTGACTAAGGAAGGAGGATAGCTGTTTCCATATCCCTGTAATTTCTTTGCAGTCCCACCACATATGTTTGTATGTTCCTACTTCTCTGCATCCTCTGTAACATAAGGGACTTCCCTGTGTGTGCATATGAGCCGTTCTTATGGGTGTTAGATACCATCGGTGTATAGTCTTGATTATATTCTCCTTAAGATCTACACTTATGAGTCCCTTCTCTGCCTTTTGAAATATCTATCCCACTCTTTAGTTTCTTTAGAAATGTGTAAATCTCTTTCCCAAGCTATCATAGTAGGGGTTTTGATTTTATTCTGTGATATTTGAATATTTGTATAGAAGATAGAAATAGTATGTTTATCTCGTTCTTGCGATTTACAAAGATGTTCTAGTGGCGCGGTGTACCTCTCTCTTGGATGTTTCAGATATATCTGGGTGGCTGAGTGTATCTGTAGGTATAAATACCATCTCAATTTCAAGGGGGTTAGTTTTTCCTGAAGTTGGTTAAATGTAAGTGTAGTTCCTCCCTCTATAAAGTCTGCTATTCTATAGAGACCCTTATTTTCACATTTCTGCAGTTGATCCCAGAGTTCTCTGGGCAAAATATATTTTATCGGGATATATAAGAAATATTGTGGAATAAGATTGTATTTGGTTTTTGCTTTCTTCCAGGTAGTTATTGTGGTATTTGTAGTGTAAGGTCTATATGATTCTTGTTTGGATTGTGTTTTCTCAGGATCCCAAATAATGGTATCTATTTCCCCCCAACCACCCAGCGTTGTTTCTAGGGTAGGCCAGATAATTTCTTTATTTCTTTTTAGTAATAGACTATCTTGCGCTAATCTGGCAGCGTGGTAATATTCCATTAAATTGGGGGCCCCAATACCTCCCAAAGTCCTGTGTCTAGTCAGGATTGATTTAGCAATCCTGTTCGTTTTGTCTCCTCTAATATATATTAGTATCTCTTTTTGCAATGAGTCTATATCTGTTTTGACAATTTGGATAGGGAGCGTCCTAAAGAGATATAAGATCCTTGGCAAGATTGTCATCTTAACCGCGGCCACTCTACCTAGCCATGAAAATTTATAGGTTTTCCACTTTGATAAATCTTTTTTAATTTGTTTGAACAATGGGATATAATTTACTTTGTATAGATGTGAAGGGCAGGAAGGAAGATGAACTCCAAGGTACTTTAAGGAATGTTTCATCCACTTAAAGTTAAAATTAGTTTCTAATAACGTCTGAGTCTTTTGGTGGAGCGCAATGGGTAGGGCTTCACATTTTTCTGTGTTTATTTTGAATCCCGATATGGCAGAGAATGTTGCTAAAGTTTGGTAAAGGTTGGGTAACGATACTAAAGGGTTAGTCACAGTCAACAAAATATCGTCCGCAAACAAAGCCAACTTATGTTCCACCCTAGCTAACTTAACTCCCGAGATGTCTACTTGAGAGCGGATTTTGGTGGCCAGAGGTTCAATGCAAAGAGCGAAAAGTAATGGAGACAAAGGGCAACCTTGTCTAGTCCCATTACAAATTGGGAAGGGTTGTGATTTGTATCCTGCTGATGAAACCTGAGCTCCCGGCATGGAATAGACAGCTTTTAATGCTTTAATGAATGCCCCCTCAAACCCAATTTTATGCATTACTACAAACATATACTTCCAGTCAATTCTATCAAACGCCTTCTCCGCGTCTAACGATAAGAGCAGAGAAGGCGTTCGTGTTTCATTTAAGGTCTGAATTAAGTTGGTGACTTTGCGGATATTGTCTGGAGCTTCCCTACCTTTGACAAAGCCCACCTGATCTGGGTGGACCAGGTGTGGTATAATATGTTTTAATCTGTTTGCCAATATCTTTGTAAATATTTTAAGATCTTGGTTAATCAGGGATATTGGGCGGTAATTTTGGCATTTCTTGTGATCCCTCCCTGGTTTGGGAATTACAACTATTTTCGCTGCCAGGAGCTCAGGTGGGATGGCCCCCCTTCCATGAGATAGTTACATAGTTTGACAAGGTGTGGAATCAGTGTCACTTTAAACAATTTATAATAGTCGCCTTGGAAGCCATCTGGGCCCGCCGCTTTTCCCGGTTTAAGATCTTTGATAGCCCCTCTTACTTCTATAGTGGATATGGGGGAATTCAGAGATTCTAACTGTTCTTTAGATATAGTCTGTAGTAAGTTGTGGTTGAAGAAGGTTGAGGTAAGTTTTTCAGTGTCTGTGTTATGTAGGACTTTTTCCCCATCATATAGGGCACCGTAATATGTTGCGAAGGTGTCTACAATTTCTTGTGGGTGTGAGGTTACTGTGTTATGAGGTGTTTCAACCGCAGAGATTACTGAGGCTCTACAGCGTTCTCGGATTTTATGTGCCATGAATCTATCAGGCTTATTAGCAAATATAAAATATTGTGACTGTTGGCGTTGTATTGTTCTGGTGGCTTGCGAATGAAGAAGTGTAGCTAATGCTGTTTTTTTTAAGTGGAGAGCATTTGCAGTGGCTTTTGTCTTAGTGAGCTTATGTCGCTTTTCCAATTCCTCAATTTCTGAATAGAACTGTTCTAGTTGTTGTCTATATTTTCTAATCTGCTGCGCTTTTTCCTTAATAAGTATCTCCCGTAGGACCGCTTTATGAGCCGCCCACGTGATCCCTGGATTAGTTGCTGTATCTATATTTATATGCCAGTATTCAGTTAGTAATCTCAGTACCTTGTCATGTATTTGGGGGTCTCTAATGTATGATTTGTCAAAGGTCCAAGTTTTACTTATGTTTGGGTCACACAAACCCTCTACCTGTAGAGTGAGGATCGAGTGGTCCGACCATACGCAAGTGTGTATCTGGGAGTTGTGTAATAAAGGTTGTAATATCTGACTTACATATATGTAATCTAATCTGATGTAGGATTTATGTGCAGCGGAGTAAAATGTAGTGTCGTTGGTCGAGCCATATAGTGTTGTCCAAGTTTCTATGAGGGAATGAGGTAGTAGGTGTTCCTGGATTGATTTGACGATGCGATTGTGTCTGTTTTGTTTGTTGGTTAAGGGTTTGGATTCGGTTGGGTTGATAGGTCTCATGGTAATGTTAAAATCTCCTGCTATAAATATTTTGGTGTGGGACCATTTTGTCAGTAAGTTTGAAATTTGTTGGAAGAAGCTGTGCTGATTCTCGTTTGGCGCATAAACATTGCATAGGGTGATTTCTGTATCTGAAATTCTACCTTTCACTATTATGTACCTCCCTTCAGTATCTGCGATAGTGTCTTCCTGTTTGAAATTAAGTGAAGAATGAATGAGGATGGATGTGCCCCGTTTTTTAGATGTGGCGGTTGAGTGAAAATGGGTATTAAAATTTTTTGCCCAATACTTTGGGATATTGTCTTTAAGTAGGTGGGTCTCCTGGAGAAATAAAATGTTGGCATGTAAAGAGGTGTATTGTGTCATCGCCATCCGTCTTTTTATATTGGTATTTAGTCCCCTAACATTATGGGATATTAGTTT
Source organism: Bombina bombina (assembly GCF_027579735.1). Classification (NCBI taxonomy): domain Eukaryota; kingdom Metazoa; phylum Chordata; class Amphibia; order Anura; family Bombinatoridae; genus Bombina; species Bombina bombina. The sequence goes on along the minus strand of NC_069503.1, from coordinate 245,176,449 downwards.
TATTTTGGGGATCATGTTAGTGTGTTTGTTTTGGATTGGTGTAGTGGGATTTTTATTACCTGAGGATCTCCGGGCTGTAAACCTGACATTACCGGTTGTAGTCGATCTGAAATGTAATTGATAGGAAGTGTTGTGTCGTCACTGGGGATGGGAGGGAAGCTAGGAAAGAAATACAATGTTAATAACATAACAAACAGTACTGTGGAGTCCTCAACAGAGGGATTCCTAGGAGTGAAACTACTATGCATTCTAAGAGTAAACATAAACTAATATAATACTAAATTGTCCTGGGGGAAATTAAATTTCCATAACAACTGATAACTTTCTAGAAGTAAAACTTAACAGGAGTCTCTGAGTGACAGGTGGGAAAGGTCCAAAGAATTGTAGTTTCAGATGCTTTCAAGGTGAACGAAGGCTATCTCTGGATATTCTTCCCTCAGTCAATCTTTCTGATTCTCAGGCTCCAAAAGAAGTATATTTTGAATTCCTGTATCCATGAAGCAAACAGGATACCATCTAGGAGATTTTCCCCCTTGTTTCCTTTATTTTTTGTTTTTTATGATTGATAGTCTGCCATTTTAGAGAATCTGGGTGTTTGTCTTGGCCTTTGTTTTTCTCTTGATTTGATGTTGTGTTTGGGATATTGGGTGTCTCCAGTGATAGAATGTTGCAGATCTCAGGAATATCCTCAGGGTCTTTAAGTGTGATTGTTTTGGAGTCTTTAATAATGTGTAGGGCAAACGGGAACCCCCATCTGTATGGTATCTGGTGTTTTCTGAGCATAGTAGTAAGAGGGCGCAGGGATCCTCTTCTCTGCAGTGTCCTGACACTGAGGTCCTGATAAAATTGTATGACGTTGCCCTGGTGTTTATAAGTTGGGTTTTTCCTTGCTGCTTGTAGGATTTTTTCTTTGTCTGGGAAGAAAGTTAGATTTATTATTATGTTCCTTGGGGGCAGGCCTGGTTTGGGTTTGGCTTTTAGTGCCCTGTGTGCTCTTTCTAAGTGGAAAACATAGTCAGCTGGGGAATTTGTGATTTGGGTGAAGAGTTGGGCAAGATAGCTTGGGATTTCTGTGGGGCCCACCTCCTCAGGAACTCCTTTAAGTCGAATGTTATTCCTCCTGCTCCTGTTCTCCAGATCTTCCATTTTATCCTGGAATTCCTCCAATAATTGTTGTTGTGAAGACATGGTTTGGGACATTTCGTCCATTTGTTCCACCATGGAGTCTTTTTGATCTTCTAGTGTTTCAATTCTATTGCCCATCTCTTGTAGGTCGGATTTGATTTCGGACAGGCTACTGGTCACAGATGAGTGAATGGTGTCAATTTTCTCCCATAGCCTGTCAAAATTCTCTGCAATGTCCTGTTTAGATACTAAATTTCTGAGGTCAGCTTTTGTTAAAGGACTTTTGTCTTGTGGTGATTGTTGATGGTCAGCGTCCAGCTCCTCCTCTGCTTCTGTGTCTGTCAAGTGTTTAGCTGTCTGAGATGGCTTGAAGAATGTGGACACAGCTGTTGCTTTGATTGTTTTGTCTCCCTTAGTGAGTCTTTTAGTGGCCATCTTGTCGTATCACAGATACAGCCAAAAGAGTGGTATTGTTTACTGCTAGGGATGAATTTGCTATCTTTTGGAGTGGCTGTTTTTTGCCGGATCACAAGCCTTACAGTGTATGTACTTGTATGTTGATTGTGGCAACCCAGATTCAATTTTAATTGTTTTTCTTGGCGAGGCAGCTCATTTAGGATAACAAGAGGTATGCTTATCAATCTTCAAAACATGGTGTGACTCATATTAGTGTTATGTTCATTATTTTAGACCTCCTTTGGTTCCCCCAGTAGAAATTTTTTCCCTAGGATGTAGTTTACATTCTATTTCCCCTGTACTCCTATGTTATATTATCCCAGGAGTATTTCAGGAGGTAGATTAAGGGTAGTCGGACTCTGGGGAGTGCTGAGAGGTATGTGTCCCAGCACCCGATGTGTCTGCCGTAGCTAACTTTTCTTAGTTGTAGAGTGACTTCGGGGTTAGTTATAGAATATTATAAATTAGTGATCTCCCTCTCCTCAGGGTAGGTATCCTCACAGGATGATCTCGGGAAAAGGTTCAGGGGGTATGACCTGCCACCACTTTGGGCTGGCAGGAAAGGGGGGAGGAGAGGGAGTTGACAGGAAATCCTCCTATAGTACTGCTGCTATGCTATAGCTGATTGTTGGAGGGAGCTTTTAAATGTCCACTTAATGATAGGAGCAGACGTAAGAATGTGGATAAGGAGTGGATAAGGTGATTCTGAGGTGTCTGTAGAGCGTTACTCTGAGGACTCTTTTGTAATGGCAGTTGATTGTATACCTCTGTCTTTTGGTTTAAATACTAAGGTGTATAAAGTCACTGTAGAGGTTAGAGAGTAAGGATTTAGGGATTCCCCTTCCGCCAGCCGGAACCTATATTGTGATATATCCTGGCTATCATCTGGGGTCCAGATCACCTGTGCTACGCAAATATCAGCCTGCAGTTCAGTAGGACAGTCTATCTATATTATATAACACAGTGTTGTTTGGGAATCAGTCAAATTGTGGATCACCTGCGGTGTTTGTTTTCTTTTTTCAGTACAGGTCAGACTGCTATAACAGCACACAGAGACTTTCCCCCTCCCAACTCTAATTATTAATCTCCTTTGTTTGTCAGACAGTACAATGTTACTTTATAGGAGCTTGTTTAAATATTGACTGCTGCTGTTAATCTAAGGCAATACAGTATGATATAGTGTTCAGATTAGTCTTAAGGCTGTTGTGATAGTTAGATCCTGTTTTATAGTTTGTAACTCGCGGTTGTAATGTTCCCACTCTCCTGCTCTTATACAAAGTCAGCAGGCTATTTGTATTATGTGTGCACCGGGAGTTTCTCAGTCTCTAAGAGAGCAGCTGAGCCGTGTGTTTTTGCACTCTGTGTCTCTTGTTGGAGCCAGCTCTCCCCGTCTCTTCCGGGTATGCCGTTGTGACGTCACAGAGCAATGGCGCTGTTTCGCGCTCTCTTGCCCCGTATCGCCAGCGATAACTGCTATTAGGGTACTTATCCCTCAGTGATCCTCCGACTCACCGGCACTTTCAGGCGGTCACCTCTTCTGTAGTCGGCAGGAGTCGGTCTGTCTGTTTGAACTCCGGGTTCCGCTGCTGCAGATGAGTGGTTACTGCTTCGTCTGTGCTAGTTCTCCAAGTAGGGAGGACGGAATATATAATCCCCAATCCTTCAATGCCACCGAAAAACCAGTGTCTCAGTTTAGATGACCAGCATCAATAATCCAACTATAGTCCACTTTTCTATTGTAAAAAGGTCAAAAGTATGCAGGAGCTCAGTCACTCCACGTCTGTACTCCTCTCAGGCTAGCTCCGGCCCAGTATTTTTATATTTAGATAGACAATTATTACCTTTATCTAGTTGAAAATGGCTTTTAGCTAGCTTATCTTTGAGGTTTGGTGCTTTTCTAGCTGTCATTTGTGGAATCTCACCTACACATTTAGCTATTTAAGAGTCTAAGGTTAGAATGTGCCAATGTCTTAAGAGAATCACTCTTATTTTGGCCCAAGAGTCATTATAAGTGTGTATGAATCTAACTGTTGCCTCTTTTTGTTCATCTTTGATTATATATAGGATGTCTTGTCTGTCTAAGTATCTGGCTTTATTGTAGGCCTTTTTTAGGCAGTTTTGTGTATAACCACATTCCTTAAATCTCTCTTTCAATTCCCTTGCTTCAGTTTTAAAGTTTCTAGTTTAGTACAGTTTTGTCTATGTCTAACATATTGACCTTGTGGTATGTTTTTAAGTAAATGTGCTGGATGGTGACTATCAGCTCTCAGTAGGGTATTTCCTGCTGTTAGTTTTCTATGGGTGGCCATTACAATTAATTGGTTTTCATTTCTTATGATGAGATCCAGAAAGTTAATTTCCATGTTACTACTAGTGTAAGTAAACTTTAGATTGTAATCATTTATATTCAAAGAATTAATGAAGTCTGTTAAACTTTGCACTGTAACTTCCCAAAGCATAAATGCATAATCTATGAAGCGAATCCACAATCCAATATTATCTTTGAAAAAGCCATCCCAAATTATTTCTTTTTCCCAAAATCCCAGGTACAGGCATGCATACGTCGGAGCACAGCATGTGCCCATGGCTGTACCTAGGATTTGCTCATAAATTTTATGATTAAAGATAATATAATTATGTCTCAGTAAGAAGTCCAAGAGGGAGATAACAAAATCAGTGTGTTCATTATATTGGTGGCCTCTTTGCTCCAGAAAGTATCTACAAATTTCTACTCCTTTATCATGTGGAATTGAAGAGTATAATCCTTCTACATCAATTGCTACCAGCAAAGTATTTTCAGGAACAAAAAGGCCACCAAGTTTTTTTTAAGAACATCTAATGAATCTTTGACATAGGATGGTAGTATATCAAGGAAGGATCTGAGGAAATAATCAACATATTCTGAGTTTTTTTCAGTTAATGAGTCAATCCCAGATATTATGGGTCTACCTGGTGGAGGTAATTTAGCCTTATGTAGTTTTGGAATAGTATAAAAAGTAGGTATGGTTGGAAATTTCACTTTCAGAAAATCAGGGCATAATTAATAAACGGGAACTTGATTTCCTGAAAGTGAAATTTCCAACCATACCTACTTTTTCTACTATTCCAAAACTACATAAGGCTAAATTACCTCCACCAGGTAGACCCATAATATCTGGTATTGGCTCATAATATCTGGTATTGGAAAAAATCTCAGAATATATTGATTATTGCCTCAGACCTTTCCTTGATATACTACCATCCTATGTCAAAGATTCATTAGATGTTCTTAAAAAACTTTGTGGCCTCTTTGTTCCTGAAAATACTTTGCTGGTAGCAATTGATGTAGAAGGATTATACTCTTTAATTCCACATGATAAAGGAGTAGAAATTTGTAGATACTTTCTGGAGCAAAGAGGCCACGAATATAATGAACACACTGATTTTGTTATCTCCCTCTTGGACTTCTTACTGAGACATAATTATTTTATCTTTAATCATAAAATTTATGAGCAAATCCTAGGTACAGCCATGAGCACATGCTGTGCTCCGACGTATGCATGCCTGTACCTTGGAATTTGGGAAAAAGAAGTCATTTGGGATGGCTTTTTCAAAGATAATATTGGATTGTGGATTCGCTTCATAGATGATGCATTTATGCTTTGGGAAGGTACAGAGGAAAGTTTAACAGACTTCATGAATTCTTTGAATATAAATGATTACAATCTAAAGTTTACTTACACTAGTAGTAACATTGAAATTAACTTTCTGGATCTCATCATAAGAAATGAAAACCAACGGCCACCCATAGAAAACTAACAGCAGGAAATACCCTACTGTGAGCTGATAGTCACCATCCAGCACATTTACTTAAAAACATACCACAAGGTCAATATGTTAGACATAGACAAAACTGTACTAAACTAGAAACTTTTAAAACTGAAGCAAGGGAATTGAAAGAGAGATTTAAGGAACGTGGTTATACACAAAACTGCCTAAAAAAGGCCTACAATAAAGCCAGATACTTAGACAGACAAGAAATCCTATATAAGATCAAAGATAAAAAAATAGAGTCAACAGTTAGATTTATAAGCACTTATAATGACTCGGGCCAAAATAAGACTGATTCTCTTAAGACATTGGCACATTCTAACCTTAGACTCTTCAATAGCTAAATGTGTAGGTGAGATTCCACAAATGACAGCAAGAAAAGCACCAAACCTCAAAGATAAGCTAGTTAAAAGCCATTTTCAACTAGATAAAGGTAATAATTGGCTATCTAAATATAAAAATACTGATGGCAATTTTAAATGTTCAAAATGTTCAGTATGCATAAACATGACAATAGGAAATCAATTTATTGATAAATTTGGGAATAAATGGCACATTCAGGGACACATAAACTGTATGAGCGAAGGAGTAATTTATTTTATTTACTGTAACTGCCCATGTTATTACGTAGGGAAAAGCTACAGAGAGCTAAAAGAAAGAATAAAAGAACACAAAAGAGATATAAAGAATAAATTAATTGATACCAGTAGTGTGGCAAGGCAGTTTTTTTTATAGTCATAACAGTAATAAACATGATCTGAAATTTAGGGGCCTCCAGAAAATAGACCTCAAAGACAGAGGAGGCAATATCGATAAGATATTGCTTCAAAATGAATGTAAATGGATTTATAACTTAAGATCGTTTACACCCTTAGGAATGAATGAAGAAATAAACTATGCGTGCTTCCTGGGTGAATGAAATGTGAATATGTATTATCTTTTGGCAAGATTTTCTAGGAAATGGTTTCCTTTATGTCAAAACCCCTTTCCAAATACAATTTCTATGGAAAACGGATAGTTTAAAATAATTTGTTAGATATTAAAATATAATAAATTAGTAAATTTCAAGTTAATAGTTTTGTTATTCAGAATACTTCTAAACTAGATTTATATGTCTTTTATCCAGCTGTATCTACATTACATAACTTAAAATGTCAGTGTTTAAAAGGTCGTTTCCGATCATCACTATAAATGTATTGACTTATATAAACCCTTTACGATTAATTTAAATATTCACAGTATATTATTAGGGAGCTAAATAAACTAATTATTGTTACCATAAATATAGTGGTTATAACTGTTTCTTATAATTGTTTCCATTTTTATGGAACTCCTGTAATGTTTACTCAATGTTACAAATTTGTTACCATTTTGCCCCATATATTATTTGACTTTAAAGGCTTCAAAATGGGAGGAGTTTTCCTCTGTGAATTCTCTTTAAAAGAAGTATAAAACAAACACAGTCATGTGATTACTATTGGAGCAGGAAGAAGCCCCATAGCCTTATGGGTGAAACGCGCGTAGCTGGCAAGTTTTTGCGGATGTGTCTGGCAACGTACTTACAGCTCATTATCCACAATTCTTGGCGACATCACAAAAGGGAGAAGTCCACACCAGGTTGTCGATCACTGCCTATTGGACAATAATAGGTACACCTGGGAGATGTGGATCCTCGTTAGTGGGACTCCCGTCAGACCGCAAGTATAACCGCTACGGCGGATACTGTATACAGCACAAAGCGGTTGTGAATATAACATGTGATAAATTTTACCTTGATTGTAGAAGCACCATGAGAACTGCATTTACCATTTAGTGACTGCCTGAACTCAGGGCTGAGTACATTTGCACATAGTAAAGGGCGGCTGCTGTTTAAATTATCCAGACACACTTCAACCTTTAACATACATATGGTGGTTCTGCTAAAAGGATAACAACTCCTCTGTCTAAGTGCCGATTGTGACCCATTTATTGTGCCTTCAACAAATTTGGGGACTATATAATTTTTTGTTTTTTATTTGGGGTTTTGAGAGCTCTCATTTATCATTAATTATTTGTTTTATTATTATTTTCTTTATTAATTGATGTTTCATAGTGCACTATGATAGAAGTAGAATTGTTTATATATTTTGACATTATATCATAGCTTTGATCTGCTCCATAAACACTTTTTCTTTTGCAAGATGTACCGAATCCACAGATTCATCCTAACTTGTGGGATATTGTCCTTCCTGACAGGAAGTAGCAAAGAGAGCACCACAGCAGAGCTGTCTATATATCACCCCCCCTTAACTCCACCCCCCAGTCATTCTCTTTGCTGGCTCTAAGCAGGAAGGGTAAAGAGATGAGGTGTTAAACTGTTAGTTTTAATTTATCTTCAATCAAGAATTTGTTATTTTTAAATGGTACCGGTGTTGTACTATTTACTCTCAGACAGGACATAGATGAATATTTCTGCCTGGAGGATGATGATCTTAGCATTTGTAACTAAGGTCCACTACTGTTCCCACAGAAGCTGAGGAGTACAGGAAAACTTCAGTGTGAGGAACGTTTTCTTGCTATACAGCAATGAGGTATGTTCAGTCATATTTTCTGCAGAGACTGTTTTAACTCAGAAAGGCTGACAGTGTCCCCATTAAAGGAAGGGTAAGCAGTAATCCTAGTGTTATCAGAGGTTTTTACTAGCTTGCATAAAGGGTTGTTTATAACCCACATGGCTTTCAGGCAGGGTTTGATAGTTTTGTGTAGGCCCCAGCAACATCGCGTGAGGTGGGCGGGGCCCACATTTACAAGCAGCAAGCAACTTCTCCTGAGGTCCTGAGAGTCTTCTGAGGGACTAATTGAAGCTTTAAACCCCATATTATCGCTTTCTAAGGGCAGGTAGGGCCACAGCAGAGCTTGTGGTGCAATCCTTCTAAAGCTTAGTGGGTACACTGTTAAAATTTCAGAATTTTTGAAGCAATTTTAACCTGTTTTGCAGTTTGTGTATGCCTTTTCTTCTCTTAAAGGTACAGTACCATTTTTGCGAATTGTGTTTTTTTCATTAAATAAAGTGTTTTCCAATCTTGCTTGCTTAATTACTAGCCTGTTAAACATGTCTGACACTGAGGAAACTCATTGTTCAATTTGTTTAGAAACCATTGTGGTACCCCCTCTAAGAATGTGTCTCATTTGTACTGATATGTCTATAAATTGCAAACAGCATATTTTGACTTATAAGAATTTGGCTTTAAATGATTCTCAGACAGAAGTAAATCAGGTTTCGCCATCTAGTTCTCCCCAAGTGTCACAACCAGTTACGTACGCACAAGCGACGCCAAGTACTTCTAGTTCATCTAATTCTTTCACCTTGCAAGATATGGCTTCAGTTATGAATACTACCCTCACAGAGGTTTTATCTAAACTGCCAGGGTTGCAAGGGAAGCGCAGTAGCTCTGGGTTAAGAACAAATGCTGAGCCTTCTGACGCTTTAGTAGCCATATCCGATATTCCCTCACAATGTTCTGAGGTAGGGATGAGGGATTTGCTGTCTGAGGGAGAGATTTCTGATTCAGGAAAGATGTTCCCTCAGACAGATTCAGATATGACGGCATTTAAATTTAAGCTAGAGCACCTCCGTTTATTGCTTAGGGAGGTTTTAGCTACTCTGGATGATTGCGACCCTATTGTCGTTCCAGAGAAATTGTGTAAAATGGACAAATATTTAGAGGTTCCTGTTTACACTAATGTTTTTCCGGTCCCTAATAGGATTTCAAACATTGTTACTAAGGAGTGGGATAGACCAGGTATTCCGTTCGCTCCCCCTCCTGTTTTTAAGAAAATGTTCCCCATTTCTGACACCATAAAGGACTCATGGCAGACGGTCACTAAGGTGGAGGGAGCTATTTCTACTCTGGCTAAGCGTACAACTATACCTATTGAAGACAGATGTGCTTTCATTGATCCTATGGATAAAAAGTTAGAGGGTCTCCTAAAGAAACTTTTTGTTCCTCAGGGTTTTCTTCTTCAACCTATAGCGTGCATTGTTCTGGTAACCACTGCAGCTGCTTTTTGGTTTGAGGCTCTAGAAGAGGCTCTTCAGATGGAGACCCCACAAGATGATATTTTGGACAGAATTAAGGCCCTTAAGTTGGCTAATTCTTTTATTACACACGCCGCTTTTCATCTTGCTAAGTTAGCAGCAAAGAATTCAGGTTTTGCCATTTTAGCGTGAAGAGCGTTATGGCTTAAGTCCTGGTAAGCTGATGTGTCATCTAAATCTAAGCTTTTGACCATCCCTTTCAAAGGTAAGACCCTATTTGGGCCTGCACTGAAAGAGATCATTTCAGACATCACTGGAGGGAAGGGTCATGCCCTCCCTCAAGATAAGTCAAATAAGACAAGGAACAAAAAAATAATTTTTGATCCTTTCGAAACTTCAAGAGTGGTCCCGCTTCCTCTTCCCCTGCTGCAAAGCAAGAGGGGAACTTTGCTCAATCCAAGCCAACCTGGAGACCTAACCAGGCTTGGAACAAGGGTAAACAGGCCAAAAAGCCTGCTGCTGCCACTAAGACAGCATGAAGGGGTAGCCCCCAATCCGGAACTGGATCAAGTAGGTGGCAGACTTTCTCTCTTTGCTCAGGCCTGGGCAAGAGACGTTCAGGACTCCTGGGCCATAGAAATTGTAACCCAGCGGTATCTCCTCGATTTCAAAGATTCTCCTCCAAGGGGGAGGTTCCATCTTTCTCAATTGTCTATAAACCAGACAAAAAGAGAGGCATTCTTACGCTGTGTAGAAGACCTTTTTACTATGGGAGTGATCTGCCCAGTTCTGAAAACAGAACAGGGGCAAGGTTTCTACTCCAATCTGTTTGTGGTTCCCAAAAAAGAGGGAACCTTCAGACCAATTCTAGATCTCACAATCCTAAACCAATTCCTAAGAGTTCCATCCTTCAAGATGGAGACCATTTGGACTATTTTACCAATGATCCAGGAGGGTCAATATATGACTAACATGGATCTAAAGGATGCGTATCTACACATTCTTATCCACAAAGATCATCACCAGTTCCTCAGGTTTGCCTTTCTGGACAGGCATGACCAGTTTGTGGCTCTTCCCTTCTGGTTGGCCACGGCGCCAAGAATCTTCACAAAGGTGCTAGGGTCCCTTCTGGCGGTCCTAAGGCTGAGGGGCATAGCAGTGGTACCTTATCTAGACAACATCTTAATTCTAGCATCGAATTTCCAACTTGCCAAGTCTCACATGGACTTAGTGTTGGCCTTTCTAAGATCTCATGGGTGGAAGGTGAACGTGAAAAAGAGTTCTCTTATTCCTCTCACAAGAGTTCCATTCCTGGGAACTCTGATAGATTCGGTGGACATGAAAATATTTCTGACGGAGGTCAGGAAATCAAAGATTTTAACCACCTGCCAAGCTCTTCATTCCATTCCTCGGCCATCAGTGGCTCAGTGTATGGAGGTAATCGGACTTATGGTAGCGGCAATGGACATTTTGACAATAGTTCCGTTTGCTAGCTTGCATCTCAGACCACTGCAACTATGCATGCTCAAACAGTGGAATGGGGATTATGCAGATTTATATCCTCAGATAAATCTGGATCAAGAGACCAGAGACTCTCTTCTTTGGTGGTTGTCACCCACAGGACAGCGTGGGTTATTGTGACAACAGACGCCAGTCTACTGGGCTGGGGTGCAGTCTGGAATTCCCTGAAAGCACAGGGTTTGTGGACTCAGGAGGAGGCCCTACTACCGATAAATATTCTGGAATTAAGAGCAATATTCAATGCTCTTCAGGCGTGGCCTCAGCTGGATTCGGCAGGATTCATCAGGTTTCAGTCGGACAACATCACGACTGTAGCTTATATCAATCATCAGGGGGGAACAAGGAGTTCCTTGGCGATGATAGAAGTTTCCAGGATAATCCGATGGGCAGAGACTCACTCTTGCCATCTATCAGCGATCTATATCCCAGGAGTAGAGAACTGGGAGGCAGATTTTCTAAGTCATCAGACTTTTTATCACGGGGGAGTGGGAGCTCCATCCGGAGGTGTTTGCTCAACTGGTTCAGCTATTGGGCACACCAGAATTTGATCTGATGGCGTCTTGTCAGAACGCCAAACCTCCTTGTTACGGATCCAGGTCAAGGGATCCTCAGGCAGTACTGATAGATGCTCTAGCAGTACCCTGGTAGTTCAACCTGGCTTATGTGTTTCCACCATTCTCACTCCTTCCGCGTCTTATTGCCAGAATCAAACAGGAGAGAGCTTCGGTGATTTTGATAGCGCCTGCATGGCCACGCAGGACTTGGTATGCAGACCTGGTGGACATGTCATCTCTGCCACCATGGACTCTGCCACTGAGACGGGACCTTTTGATTCAAGGGCCATTCAAGCATCCAAATATAATTTCTCTGCAACTGACTGCTTGGAGATTGAACGCTTGATTTTATCAAAGCAGGGTTTCTCTGAGTCGGTCATAGATAACTTGATTCAGGCTCAAAAGCCTGTCACCAGGAAGATCTATCATAAGATATGGCATAAATATCTTTTTTGGTGTGAATCCAAAGGCTACTCATGGAGTAAGATCAGGATTCCTAGGATTTTGTTTTTTCTCCAAGAAGGATTGGAGAAAGGATTGTCCGCTAGTTCCTTAAAGGGACAGATATCTGCTTTGTCTATTCTGTTGCACAAGCATCTGGCAGATGTCCCAGACGTTGTGGCTTTTTGACAGGCTTTAGTTAGAATTAAGCCTGTGTTTAAACCTGTTGCTCCGCCATGGAGTCTCAATTTAGTTCTTAAAGTTCTTCAGGGGGTTCCGTTTGAACCCATGCATTCCATAGATATTAAGCTTCTATCTTGGAAAGTTCTGTTTCTAGTTGCTATCTCTTCAGCTCGAAGAGTTTCTGAACTATCTGCATTACAATGTGACTTGCCTTATCTTGTTTTCCATGCTGATAAGGTGGTTTTGCGTACCAAACCTGGGTTCCTCCCTAAGGTTGCTTCTAACAGGAATATCAATCAGGAAATTGTTGTTCCTTCTCTGTGTCCTAATCCTTCTTCTAAGAAGGACCGTCTGTTGCACAACTTGGACGTGGTTCATGCCTTGAAGTTTTATTTGCAGGCAACCAAAGATTTTCACCAATCATCTTCTTTGTTGTCTATGCTGGAAAGCATAGAGGTCAAAAGGCTACGGCTACCTCTCTTTCCTTTTGGCTGAAAAGCATCATCCGTTTGGCTTATGAGACTGCTGGACAGCAGCCTCCTGAATGAATTACAGCTCACTCCACTAGAGCGGTGGCTTCCACATGGGCTTTTAAAAATGATGCTTCTGTTGAACAGATTTGTAAGGCTGTGACTTGGTCTTCACTTCATACCTTTCCAAATTTTACAAATTTTATACTTTTGCTTCTTCGGGGGCTATTTTTGGGAGAAAGGTTTTGCAAGCAGTGGTGCCATCCGTTTAGGTTCCTGTCTTGTCCCTCCCTTCATCCGTGTCCTAAAGCTTTGGTATTGGTATCCCACAAGTTAGGATGAATCCGTGGACTCGGTACATCTTGCAAAAGAAAACAGAATTTATGTTTACCTGATAAATTTCTTTCTTTTGCGATGTACCGAGTCCACGGCCCGCCCTGTCTATTCAAGACAGATAGTATTTTTTATGTAAACTTCAGTCACCTCTGCACCTTATAGTTTCTCCTTTTCTTCCTTGGCCATCGGTCGAATGACTGGGGGGTGGAGTTAAGGGGGGAGCTATAAAGACAGCTCTGCTGTGGTGCTCTCTTTGCTACTTCCTGTCAGTAAGGACAATATCCCACAAGTTAGGATGAATCCGTGGACTCTGTACATCGCAAAAGAAAGAAATTTATCAGGTAAGCATAAATTCTGTTTTTCATGCTCCCCTTCTTATTTTGGAATTTTATAGTTGTTACTTTATAGAGTTATATGTTGCCTTGTTGAGAGTTATAGATCTAGGTAGATTTGTTCCAATTATACTTATATGGATTAGTTGTGCTGGATAGGTATTGCTATTTTTCTCTTGTCTTAGAATATATATATATATATATATATATATATATATATATATATATATATATATGTGTGTGTGTGTGTACAAAAGGCCAGCACTCACGGTTAAGAGACATCCACCAAGGGTGCTTCCAAGATATGAGTATAAGCAGTATAGAAAAGGATTCATTTGCCAGGATTTCAAATCGTTACCTTTAGTTACTTGTAACGTTTCGGAGTGTTACCCCCTTCATCAGACATCAAAAGATAACAATCATCTACTTACCCCCACCGTGCCTTTTAAACCCTCTCAAGTGCTTCAGAAATGAGCTGCAACCAGAATCGCCACTCCCACCAGCTGACGTCATTAGGCGGCAACCTGGTAGCTGGACTCCCTAGAGTCAAACACTAAAAATCCTAATGTTATTGAAAAAACAACGTGTTATAACAACGTATACACCAAATACTTTAGCAAAAACAGGCAGGCACCGAACAGAGGAAAGTTCTAAACATCAGAAAGACACGGGTCAGGGTAATTGACCGTAACCTTTTAAACCCTCTTAAGTGCTTCAGAAACGAGCTGCAACCAGTAGCGCCACTCCCACCGGCTGACGTCATCAGGCGGCGACCCTGTAGCTGGAATCCCTAGTGTTAAACACTAAACATCCTAAATAATAAGAGAGAAGCGCTCATCCTGGGAACGAACAATAGCATAATAGCTTGTTCTATGGCTAGTTACCACCCAAGAAGCAGCTTCTTTTTGCTCAACATGTGCCTTTCACATAGAAGAACTTTCCTGAATGGCTGCACCTCACTGACGAGGCCCACAATAGGCCGAAACGTACGTCTGGGGTTTTGCTGTTTCTCTCATTCAGAGAAGGATTGCCTGGTATTTCGGGGCTGGACTGTACTGTTAAGTCAGGATCAGACTGATATGCTTCAGGAAAGTTCTTCTATGTGAAAGGCAGATGTTGAGCAAAAGAGGCTGCTTCTTGGGTGGTAACTAGTCATAGAACAAACTATTATGCTATTGTTCGTTCTCAGGTTGAGTGCTTCTCTCTTTTTATTTATGCAAATTATGACATTTAGGGAAGTCTCCAAAAGTGTGATGCGGGAAGCCAGACGTGGACCCGTTGCTCAGTGTGCCTAGAGCGATATGGCTGCACCTCACTGACGAGGCCCACAATAGGATTATGCTATTATGCTATTGTTCGTTCTCAGGTTGAGCGTTTCTCTCTTTTTATTTATACTAAACATCCTAACGTTAGTGAAATAACAACATGTTACAACAACGTATACACCAAATACTTTAGCAAAAACAGGCAGGCACTGAACAGAGGAAAGTTCTAAACATCAGAAAGACACGGGTCAGGGTTATTGACCGTAATTGCCGTATCAGCATAATATAGCTGACAGTCAGGTTGCCATAGCAACCGCCCAATAAAATCCGCCCCCATGACCATAGGATCACCAAATGAGGGGTAGCGGCTAGAGCAGCCAATCACACCCCGACAGGGTCATGTCCTCTAATGTAGTCCAAATAAACTCAAGTACACTAACAACAGAAAAAAGGCAAAGAGCATAAGAAACCCAAAGAGCATAAAAACCAAAGGGAAAGAACTATTGCAAAAATAAAAGAGAGTAAGCAAAAGAAAGTAAAAAAAAAAGAAAGTAAAAAACAAACATTCATTCAAGACCGATAGTGTCGCTTATAGGATCAATGCTAAAACCTATAGCCACCTATCTTGATGTTGTATTACAACCATTCGCCACCAATATTAAAATGTATTTACCCCTATTCCGCCGCTCCTCAACATCGTTGCCACTATAATAAACCTATTAACCCCTAAACCGCCGGCCTCCCGCATCGCAAACACTATTTAAATATAATTAACCCCTAATCTGCTGCCCGCCCACACCGCCGCTATAATAAACCGATTCACCCCTATACTGCAAGCCCCCCACAACGAAATATACTTAAATTAACTATTAACCCCTAAACCGAAAGCCCCCTACAACTAAATATACTAAAATAAACTATTAACCCCTAAACCTAACGCCCCCACTAACTTTATATTAAAATAACAATTTCCCTTAAATTAAATTAAAATTTACCTGTCAAATTAAATAAATTAATTTTAAACTAACAATTAAACTAAGATAATTATTAAACTACAAATAAACTAACTACCAATTAAATTAAACTAAACTACACATTAAAAAAATCCTTACACTATAAAAATTACAAAAAGTATCTAATTACAAAAAATAACAAAATTACAAAAACAAACACTAAATTACGAAAAATAAGAAACAAATTATCAAAAATAAAAAAGAATAAAATAAAGAATAAAATAACTATCAACTAGATTACGAGTTTTGCGGTATGAGTGAAAAGCAGCGTTAAGGCTCTTTTTCACTACCGCTGGTATTACGAGTCTTGCAGGTTTAGGGGCACCTCAATACTAATTGACTGTTTAATGGCTAAGTGAATATCTTTCCAATATTGGCTAATATGAGGGCATGTCCACCATATGTGATGATAGTTTCCTACCCCCCCACATGCTCTCCAACATTTATTATCGTTGAGGTTGTATATCGCAGCTAATTTAACTGGGGTTTTGTACCATCTGCATAGCAGCTTTAAGTTTGATTCTAATTGTGCTATAGATGGTGTATGGGAGCACATATTGTTAAATATTCTTGCCCATTGTTTCGGTGTAATAAGTGTTTGAAGTTCCTCGGACCATTTGCTTGTGTAAGTTGGAAGGTTTTTAGAATGGTGTTCTAGCAGTAATTTATAAATTATGGAAAGTGAACCCTTGGAGTATGTGTCTGATCTACATATAGACTCAAAGGGAAATAAAGATCTATAAAATTGTGTGCGTTTAGCATGCGTGCTAAGATAATGATTTAACTGAAAATATCTAAACCACGGATTGAAATAACTTCCAAAAGTTTCCTGCAAAACATTCTTGGGTTTAAGGGATTTATTGTCCATGGCCAAGCTGCATTGTATAACATCTCTTAAAGTTAAATCCCTTGCATATGGAATGTGGTCAAATTTCTGTGCTTCAGGATTATACTTCAGTGGCGTCAGAGGGAATGGTGTGCTGGAAATTGACGAGAAGTTAATGAGGCATTTTTCCCACGTTTTGAAAGTGAGTCTAGTTATTTCGGATGTAGATGGGTCCAGAATCCTGTGAATATGTGGTACCCAACAACTTGCTCCTAATTGTGTATTTTGTGACAAGTCTTGGTCTAATCTCAACCATTCCTTGTGTGTGCCATGTTTACACCAATCTATTATCCGTGTTAATGTGCATGCCATAAAGTAGTAATGCAGATTTGGCATGCCCAACCCTCCCTGTAGTTTGGGGCGATAAATGACAATTTATTATGGCAATTCTAGGGCGCCTGTTATTCCATAGAAAAGTGTTTAGTGTGTTTTGAAGTTTGTTAAGAAAGGAGTTGGGTAGCGCGAGTGGGATAGCCTGAAAAATATATAAGATTTTTGGCAGGATAGTCATTTTTATGGCATGCAGTACCTAGCCACGATAATATTTTGTTGTGCCAGGCTTGTAGTTCTTTCTGTATATTGTGCAGTAGGGGGGTATAGTTTGCACTAAACATATTTTGAGGGTTGAGTGTAACATTAATACCTAGGTATTTTAAAGAGCTCTTCTGAAGTCTGTGCTGATATATGGATTGTATGTGATTAAGTTCGACCACCGAGGCTTCCACTCCCATGAATTCAGATTTTGAGGCGTTGATCTTAAAGTTTGATAACCTATCATAAATTTGAAATTCCTTGTGGAGCTCGGGCATGGAGGTAAGTGGATTAGTTATAGAAAATAAAATATCATCCGCATACAGAGAGATTTTATAGTCTCTCTCTTGAATGTTTATGCCAGTAATATTCTTATTATTTCTAATTCTAGCTGCCAGGGCCTCCAGAGCTAAAGCAAACAGCAGTGGGGACAAGAGACATCCCTGCCGTGTGCTGTTATGAATAGCAAAGGTCGGGGATGTAGCGTCATTTAATCTAATTTGTGCGTTTGGGGTACTATACAGGGACATTATTTTAGAAATAAATATGTCAGAGAAGCCGAATTTGATCAACATTTGTTCAAGAAAGGTCCAATTCAGCCGATCAAAGGCTTTCTCCGCATCCAGAGACGCGAAGATTGTGGGGATTTTTGCTTTTGATGCATAACCAATCAATGTTTGTATTTTGATGGTATTATCCCTAGCCTCACGGTATGGGGTGAAACCAACTTGATTATAATGAATTAGTTGAGGGAATAATTTAGTCAGCCTATTTGCTAATATCTTAGCGTATATTTTGGTATCGATATTTAATAGTGAAATGGGGCGAAAGTTTACTGGTGTATCGGGAGTTTTGCCCGGTTTTGGCAGTACTACGATATATGCTGCTAACATTGAAGGAGGGGGTGGATTATTAGATGACATGCTGTTGTATAACTTGTATAGGGAAGGGATAAGGGTTGGGGCAAATGTCTGGTAGTATTTAGCAGAAAATCCGTCTGGGCCTGGACTTTTACCTGGGGATAGTTCTTTTATGGCTGCTAGGATTTCATTTTGGGTTATTGAGGAGTCTAATGTCTCCTGTTTCCTATCTTCATGGATAACTACGAGATGAGTAGGAAATCCCCATCTGTGTGGTATACGTTTTTTACGTAAAAGTTGCGTCAGTGGGGAAAATTCCTTGCGTTTTTGCAAAGTTCTTTGCGAGAGGTCTGCGTAGAATTTCAGTACTGTGCCCCTAAATCTAATAGGCTGATTTTTTCGTGATAAATTAAGAATCTCTTCTTTATCCCTGTAGTTCTTGATCTTAATAATAATATCTCTGGATGGGGCTGAGTCAGGTGGCCTAGCTCTCAAGGCTCTGTGAGCCCGATCCCAAGGTATTTCCTCTTTATCTGTAGTGCCCTTTAGATGGTTAAACAAGGCAGGTAGGTATGTGGGTAGGTCTTTAGACAGTACTGATTCAGGTACCCCTCTTATCCTTAAGTTTTTTCTTCTACTTCTATTCTCTAGGTCCTCAATTTTAGAATGCAAGGCCTCAATGGTAGAAGTAACAGTATCTGCTTGGGTCTGTAAGCTATCTATATCTTCTCTTCTCTCATAGTGTCATTATTTTCTTCAAGGGTTTCCACCCTGAACCCTATAGCATTAATGTCTTGTTTTAGGTCCGCAAGTTCCTCGCGTACACATGCACGGACAATGTCCGCTATATCCTGCTTAGATGGGAGTGCTGACAAAATATTGGAAGGAACCTGAACCACATTTGACGTTTGAGAGTCACTTAGTACTATCTGTGATTGTGGAGATGTCATTGCTGATGCAGGGGTGATTGTCGTTTGAGTGTTTGTACTTTCAGAGGGGTTAAAATAGGAGGCCACCATAGAATTTTTGTTTAAGAGTGGTTTAGACAGTTTGTCCAATTTGGTATTCATCTTAGAGGCCATTTGGGGTATTAAGATCCCTGACTTTGTGATCTCACTTCTGTTATTAATTATGATCCTTCTCCTCCACTACAGTGAGAACAGCGCTCCTCAAGTACTTTTGTTCATCTGCTGTGTTAAAAGTTCTCCCCCGCTTGTTTGTGTTTACTGTTTTATCACAGTACACAGTGAGATCTTGTAGGGCACGCAGTTTATATGTTCTAAGTACAAGCGATTATATGAGTCGCTTTGTAGGGCTTTCTGTAGTAAATAGTTTTAATTTGATTCACCTCCGCTTATATATCTAGGCAAATCCCCTTATTCAGGCAGAGTCTTATGGGATCCTGTGTCCTAAACACCCACGCTCACAGTTTCACATTCCCCTTATGAATTATTGTAAACTGCCAATTACCTGGACTCAGTCGGCATCTCATGAGTTATCTTGCACCTCTGTCACAAGCAGCCAAACCTGAAATATATTTACTGTCAGTGCAGTTGACTTTCCGATGCGGTCTGAGCTGTTGCTGTGAGTGCGTCATCTGAAGCTCTGTGCTTATCACCAGGCTGTTTTCGCTCTACGCCGCCATTACAGCCATGCGGCTCCGAGCTCTCTTTAGCTGCTAAGTGTCATCTTAGAGTTCCGACGTCCGGTTTTTGCACACGCTGTGTGGCTTACATGATGAGCCTTTCCTCCCAAGTAGCTGTGAAGGTGGTTAGCCTTGATCTGATGGCATTTGGCTTACACAGAGCCTGGGGTTTATGTGACCATCTTAGTCGTTACCGGCTCCGCCCCCCCCCTATAGGTGGATTTTCTGATGTAAATGTCCTCCTCCTTTGGTGTGTACTGGGACTATTGTTGTGGTTGATGTGATTTTGTATTTTTGCATATTTGGAACTATTTTATTTTTGGTTCTATATTTCTACTTTATTTTTGTATTTGTATTCTTAGGTTTTGCATGTATTCTTCTTTTTTTCTCTTTTTTTCTTTTTCTTCTTTTGCTTATGCCTCTGGTGCTGTACTGGTGTGAGGTGGGTTAGCTTACTAGCTAGGGGTGTAATATTGCCCTTGATCTGTATTTTTCGGGCTAGCGCCCTGGGGATAATTTCACTACAATTGTTGAGGGCATTGTTGAGTACATTTGTTTGGGAGCATATGTGTTTAAATATTTTAAGCGTATATTCAACCTTGGATCTAGCTAATGTACTGTTTATTGTAATACATATGAGATTTACACTTGTTGCATGTATGAATGTTTGTATTTTACTTTATTTTTTTGCTTTCTTTTCCTTACTCTCTTTTGTTTTTTGCAATAGTGTTTTCCCTTTGGTTTTTATGCTCTTAGGCTTACTTATGCTCTTTGCCTTTTGTTCTGTTATTAGTGTACTTGAGTTTGTTTGAACTACATTAGAGGACGTGACCCTGTCAGGGTGTGGTTGGCTGCTCTAGCCGCTACCCCTTTTTTTGGTGATCCTATGATCATGGGGGTGGATTGTATTGGGTGGTTGCTATGGCAACCTGACTGTCAGCTGTATTATGCTGATACGTCAATTACGGCCAATCACCCTGACCCGTGTCTTTCTGATGTTTAGAGCTTTCCTCTGTTCGGTGCCTGCCTGTTTTTGCTAAAGTATTTTCTGTTTCTGCTAAAGAATTCAGTGCATACGTTTTTGTAATACGTTGTTATTTCAATAACGTTAAGATGTTTATTGACACTAAGGAGTCTAGCTACTGGGTCGCTGCCTGATGACATCAGCCGGTGGGAGTGGCGCTTCTGTTTGCGGCTCGGTTCTGGAGAACTTGAGAGGGTTTAAAAAAGCATGGTGGGGGTTAAGTAGATGTTGTTATTATTTATGTCTGTTGAAGGGGGTAACACCCTGAAACATTACAAGTAAATAAAGGTAACAATTTGAAATCCTGGCAAGAGCATCCTATTATCTACTGCTTATATATAACTCCTTGCTCAGTGTGCTTAGAGGTATATGGCTACACCTCACTGATGAGGCCCAAGGAAGGCCGAAACGATCATCTGAGGTTGCTGTGTTCCTTGTTCAGAGAGGATTTGCCTGGTATTTCGGCACTGGACTTACCATAATCGGCGGGATCAGACTGATATACTACAGGAAAGTTCTACTCTGTGAAAAGCATCACTGGGCTAAAAAGCTGCACCCAGATGGTAAATCGCCATAGAACAGGCTAACAATGGTATTGAGCCAGTTGTTCGTTCTTGTGAGTGCACTTCTCTCTGTATGTATTTGGTCTCCCTATGGGAAAAAAGGGGCAACCAGACGTGGACTCCTTGCTCAGTGTGCTTAGAGGAATATGGCTACACCTCACTAACGAGGACCAATGTAGGCTGAAACGATCTTCTGGGGTTGCTGTGTTCCTTGTTCAGAGAGGATTTGCCTGGTATTTTGGTGCTGGACTGACCGTAATAGGCGGGATCAGACTGATATACTACAGGAGAGTTCTACTCTGTGAAAAGCATTACTGGGCTAAAAAGCTGCCCCCATGTGGTAAATCACCTTAGAACAGGCTAACAATGGTATTTAATAAAAATAAAAAAGAGAAAATATAGGAGGGCGCTAGAAGCAGAGAATAAAATTACCAATAGAGGTGATAAATGTAAGTAAATAGAGGATCACCTAAAGTTAAAAATAAGTACAATTTATTTATAAAAAGAGAAACACAATGGTTTGTCTCTAAGGTATAGCTTAGTTAATAAATATTATACTATATATATATCCAGTGGTGATCATCAATTACAAGTAAATATAACAAGAATATATAATGCAATATTGCGTGAAATGATATACTGTATCACTGCTGCAGCAATTAAATAAATGGCTGCAGTTTTTTTTTACGACTTCCGGTGGGCGGGCCTAGAGCTAGCAGGGCGAGGTGTGTGCTCTGTGTAGCCTCGTGTCCATACCCCCTAGGATAAGGACTAACAGCTGCCCAAGTGGGAAAGCCCTTGACGGGACGAATGTCTGGGCTAATATACCACAGGAGAAGGGGAGAGAAAGAACCCTCCCTCACCGAAAGTCAAAACACGCAGGTTAAGCGTGGAAGCGGACTCTCTAAAAGAGAAAAAAAAAAGGAGCTACAAACAAATGTGGAATATCTAGAGCTGCAAGTGAGCTGCAAGTAAAACTGCAAGTGAGACCTGCGCTGCAAGGGTTGTAACGGCAGAGTTATATACTGGGGAGAGGTGAAGTCCCCCCTTCGGCAGAGTACAGCAGCGGAAAATAAATACTTTCTACCCAGATTAAAAGAGGAAAGATACCCGTGGGGAGAAACATGGAGATCAATATCGGCTGAGAAGTGTCGCTGACATAGCCGTGGGACACTGAAAGAGAGCCGAGCTGTGGAAACTGCGGGTGAGACCTGCGCTGCAGGGATCGTTATGGCAGAGTCAAATACTGGTGAGAGGCGAAGTCCCCCATACGTCAGAGTACAGCTGCGGAAAACACACACTTACCGCCTAGATTGCAGAGCTCCGTGTTTCTCTGGGGTTTGCTTCTGCGGTCTCTGGCCGCTGCTCGGTGGTGTTCGGAGCTGGGACCGTCGACTTCCGGGTCGTTGGAGTTGCTTGCTGGCGGTGTTCACGTCTTCCTTCTCATCTGTGAGAAGTGGCTTCGTAGCGGTGGCAAGACAAGGCAGCAGACGGGTGAGAGGCAGCCGAGAGGCTCTTGGTGGCTGGAGCTGGATTGGAGGTATCAGGCGGATCGCCCTGCGGAACCTGTGAACGGAGAGAGCCGTAATTACAGAGTGGCGCAGTGGACTTTGCCTGAGTTTGACAAGAAGAAGGTAACAAGTATATTATACTGACTATTATTGAGACTGCTGCCCCATCCTAGAGGGGGGAAAGAAGAAATAAGCTAGAGAAGTGAAAGGAAGAAGAAAAAACAAAACAAAAACTTTTGACTGTGTCCTATAGACTCTGGAAGAATGTTTAAGTTGTTTAATATTTAATTGAGAGTCCATGGTACATTTTTTTTTTTAGGGTAAAGGGGTCACTGGTACTCATGAAGGAGTAGGGACAGGGGGAGTGAGAGAGAGAGTGGGAGTTAGAGAGGGAATAAGAAGAGAGGGGAGTAAGAGAGGATTTAGATCAGTAAAGAAAATCAGTATACAAGTGTATGTATGGATAAATTCCTGGGGGTTAACAAGATGACAACTAAATATAAACAAAATGAGAGAAGACAGAGAGGCTCCCCTGAGGTATTAAATGAATCAATAGAAAGCACCCCCAGTAACAAAGATACGCATCAGATTGTGCAACAGATAAGTTCACTATTCCTTCCCAAAATGGAGAATTTACAAAAAGGTTTAGATGCTATTTCTGGAGAGATTAAACAGATCTCCAACAGGTTCACAGAATTGGAAGGAAGAGTGTCAGATCTTGAAGACACTTCTTCACACCAAGCTAATGCAATTGAAAACCTTATAAAACAGAACCAAGTTCTCCATCAATGCCTTGAAGACCTTGAGAACAGGTCAAGGCGAAATAATATTCGCCTAATTGGGGTCCCCGAATCCATTAAGTCAGTAGACTTGATATATTTTGTTGAAAATACCCTCGCAAATCTTTTAAAAGTGCCCGCAGGTATTCTTAAAGGTAGTGTAGAGCGGGCCCATAGGATTGGCCCAGACTACCAAGAAGGGAATACACGTGTACAGCCTAGACAGATTATGGTTAAAGTGTTACATTTTCAAACAAAAGTGGTCATTTTACAAGCATACAGAAAGAACTCCCCTCTCATATTAGAGAACTCTAAGATTTTGATGTTTCAGGATTACTCAATGGAATTATCAAGAAAACGAAAAGAGTTTTCTCCATTGTGTACTAATCTGAATAAGGAAGGTATAAAAGCTTCTTGTTATACCCAGCTAAACTAAAAATGTTAACACCTGAAGGTCCAAGGTTTTTTGAGTCTCCTCATGAGGCTAAGGAATTTTTGGATCGTAGCTCAAAGACCATTTTGTAGAAAAGTATTTATTTTAAATCTTTGTCTGATGTTTTTGTTTTTCCTTTTTTCATATTAAGTTTGCAACGTTTTGAATTTATGTTTTTATTTAAATTGTTGGAAAATGGGGCAATTGGCCCTACCTGGCTATGTTGGATTATCTTTGCTAGGGTACCTTGGTTAGATAACTCAGTGTTGGTGGTAGAAAAGAAATGTAATAGAGGAAAAGAAAATTTAATGCTGGATCTGTGTTTTTTTTTTTTGTTTGTTTTTTTTTCCTCCCCAGTTATACAAAGAATTGGTCAAAATTTTATTTATGCCTCCCAGCGGCACGGTTCAAAAAAACAATCTCTGCTTCTGGTTGTGTTTTATATCATTTATATGTTTTTTTTTTTTTTTTTTTTCTCCTCCACTTTCACCCTATGCACTTTTATTCGAGATGCAGGTTGAGTATTTATCACCTTATTATTTTACACTGTTATATAAGGAATGTAACTTTTTCACATTGGTTTTCAACACTCATGGAACTTCACGGGCACTTAAAGGACTATTCTCTGTCCCCTCCCCTCACATTTTTGCACCTCCTGTGTGCACGGTGTTTAGTCATAACCGTGCTCTTATTGATATATAATTTCTGCACTTTATGTATATCTATAACACTTATGGATAATCTCTTCACACTTAGGGTTTTTTTTTTTTTTTTTCTTTTTTCTTATCACTTTATATATATGTGTTTTCGGCACGGGATATCACATCTTCTTGCTTTGTTGCATAAGGCAAGTATTTTTCCCACTGGTTGTGCATTTAAATTTTTTTTTTTATTATTTTTTTATCCTTCTTCTCCCTCTTCTCCCCTCTCTGTGTTCCTCTTTTCTCTTTTTTTTTTTTTTTATTCCAAGGGTTTATATGGTACATTTTTTAATAGAGGATGACCCTTAAGTTAGTATCATGGAATGTGGGGGGTATTAACTCTCCCATAAAAAGACAAATGATACTCTCTCATCTACGGCGGCTTAAGACAGACATAGCGTTCATGCAGGAGACACATTTATCGGATAAGGAACACGATAAATTATGTAAAGATTGGGTGGGATCCATAACTTATATTTCTTATACAAAGGCAAGTAGAGGTATAGCAGTCCTCTTCGGTAAGCGACTCCAGATTGAGATTGTTAAAACTATTAAAGATTCAGAGGGTAGGTACTTGATATTACAGATAAAGTCGAATGGGAAGATATGGGTCCTGTGTAACATTTATGCACCCAATAAGAAAGATACGGGATTTTGGACAGGTCTCCTCCAAGCATTAGTGCCGTTTCAAGGTCAGGACATAGTAGTGGGGGGTGATTTTAATCTGGCCCCAAACCCTGTGTGTGATAGATATCGAATGCCCGGGTACGTACAAAAGTCCACTCTTAAAAATAAGGGGAAATTTGAGGGGAGAATTTTTTAAAAATTCCAAGATGTGCTCCAATTAGTAGATATTTGGAGACTTCGTAATCCGGATGGTAAAGATTACACCTGTGCCTCTAGAGCAGCTCCAGTTCTTTCTAGGATTGATATATTTCTTGTATCGAACTCCTTGGTCTCTAAGGTAGCTAAGGATAAAATACATAATGTACTTATTTCCGATCATGCTCCAATTGAAATATCTTTATTGGAAGGCTATCAGTATAGCAATAGGAACACATTAAGGTTTCCATATTATTTATATACGTCAGAAAATTTAAAAAAAATTCTTGGCACAGTCATGGAATGACTATTATACAGACAATATGGCTCATCTTGGAAACATAGGAGTTTTCTGGGGGGCAGCTAAAGCTGTATTAGCTGGTAATATATTAGCCTATGATGCTAATATACGCAAAAAGGCAGGGCTGAAACTTCAACAACTCCAGGAAAAAGTCATGTCTGATTACCAAGCCTATTGTAGAAGATCCACGGCTAGCACTAGAGAAATATATCATGCGAGCAAGGAAGAATTAGATGCCTATCTTAAACAGCAAGCAGTAAATACATTATTAAAAAGAGATAGTCATTATTATAGATTCGGAAATAGATCAGGAAAACTTCTGGCTTCTTTGACCAAAAATCGGACAGTAGGAAAAAATATTGCGGCCATTAGATACAAGAATGCTATATTTAAATCCCCAGAAACTATTGCCTCTGCATTTGCAGAGTACTACACGGAGTTGTATTCTAAACAAGAAATCTCATCAGTTTCCTCTCTCCAAGATTTTTGGGCATCGGTAACATTACCTCAAGTTACCCAGGAACAACTAGAAACTTTAAATAATCCTATCGCGAAGGAAGAAATTGAAAGGACTATCAAATCACTAGCAAATAGTAAAGCGGCGGGCCCTGATGGACTCCCCATCGAATTTTATAAATTACTTAAAGATCAGGTATCGTCGGTTCTTTCTAGGCTATATCAAGATTTCTCAACTGAAGGGAATCATCCAGAACAAAATTTTACTAATGCGTTTATCTCTTTAATTCCAAAGGTTGGGAAAGATCAGGCACTACCAGGGTCTTATAGACCTATATCACTACTGAATTCCGACTATAAAATATTTATGAAGGTACTGGCAGAGCGTTTAAAGATGATATTGCCTACCCTTGTACACACTGACCAAACTGGTTTTATGAAGGGTAGGACTTCAGTGACAAATCTAAGGAGAGTATTACATGCAATCTCACATTATTGGCTACGTTCAAGGGAGAGAGGGACTGGGGCTCTGTCGGAGGCCTTCCTGCTGTCTCTGGACGCAGAGAAGGCCTTCGATAGAGTCGAATGGGATTACCTATTCTCTGCACTGCAAAATTATGGAATAACAGGCAACTTTCTAGCATCAATTCGTAATGTTTATCATAATCCGATTGCCCATATTTTTGTTAATGGGGTATTCTCTCCCACAGTATATCTTCAAAGAGGAACAAGACAGGGCTGCCCGCTCTCGCCACTTCTTTTTAACTTGGCCTTAGAACCCTTGGCTATAAAACTGCGAGCTAGTTTTCCAGGTATGAATATTAAGGGAGAGGTCATCCATCTGGCATTGTATGCAGATGATATGTTGTTATTTGTTGAAAATCCAAACTTGCATATCTCTAAAATTTTACAATTAATATCGGAATTTGGGTCTTACTCGGGTTATAAAATTAATACGGGTAAGTCAGAGATTTTATGGTTGCATAAAATTAAAAAGAATAACTTTCATTACCCCTTTAAAGAAATTGATTCTTCACTTACGTATCTGGGTATTAAAATACCAAGCAATCCTAATTTAATATATGAATTAAATATTATGGAGCACTGTTCGGAAGTAATCTCGCTCCTAGAACATTGGAAAAATCTCCCCCTTACATTAGCAGGAAGGATAGCATTGATAAAAATGGTGGCACTTCCTAAAATTTTATATCCTTTACTAATGCTTCCTTGTCTCATAACAAAAAGCGATTTAAATAGGCTAAATCGAGCAATAGCAATGTTTCTTTGGAAAGGAAAGAAGTCTCGAATTGGGAAGTTATATGCCAGTTATTCAAGGGGAGGCCTTGGATTACCCAACTTTAAACTTTATAATTGGGCTGCATTGGCACGAATAGTATTAGATTGGCAATTAAACACATATCACTTTGGTGAAAAAGCTTTGGAAAAAGCAGCATTGGGAGAATGGAACCTTTCGGTTTTACCCTTTATCTCTTATAAAGACATTCCAAAACAAATTCAGTCGCATATACTTTACGGGGATGCTCTTCGAGCCTGGCATTCAATTCAAAAATTTGTAAAGGGTCCGGTGATATCGCCCAGATCTATCCCGTTCTTAAATAACATTTATTTTCCAGCAGGAGTGGACACAGGAGCGTTTAGGTCATGGGAAGCGAAGGGGCTAAAAACTTTAGGAGATATGGTGGACCCTTTAAGTAAAAAGATCTATTCGTTTCAGATATTACAAAATAGATTTGATATTCCAAATACGCAATTCTTTGCTTTTCTGCAAGCTCGACATTATGTCTCAAGTATGATAGAGGGAAACACCCAATTTTGGGACCCTTCGTTTTTTGATCTTCCTCAAAAGAAATTTTTAAGTGGCTCATTTTCATTATCAGGAATTTATCAAACGATGAATAATAGGGAAGAATTGATAGTTATGGATAAAATACTGGGTAGATGGGAAACAGATATTAGGGAGGATCTTGGACAAGCCTGGATCACGGACAGCTTGCAAATAGCGAGGAGAGCAACCTTGTCGGTGGTTCTTAGAGAATCACAGATAAGAATGTTACACCGTGATTATATAACACCGCATAGGCTATCAAAATGGAATCCAAGTAGTATAAATGTTTGTATAAAATGTGGTTGGAGGAATGCAAACTTTATGCATCATTTTTTAACCTGTCCCAAGATATACCCCTTTTGGCAAAAAGTCCGATACTGGATCAAACAATACTTTAAAATCGATATTGAATTAGGAACTCCTCAAATATGTTTTTTACGATGGGATAGAGCGAAAACCGAAAACCAACTGCTCTTAACAATGATCCTTTTGCAAGCCCATAAATGTATTTTGGATCTTTGGAAAGTTAAGACTACCCCCACTGTCTCACAATTAAAAAACAGATTAATAAAACAACTATTTGTTGAACAACAGGATGTTAAATCGGATGTTTTAAATAGATTAGAGGGCTTCCTTGGGAAATGGAAACCATATATTATAACCTTGGAAATTTCAGTACAAAATCAAGTCATAAAACCTTTTGCTCAGACTGAAATAATATTAGCTTCGAGATTGAGGGGAGAATGGGGAAGTCTAGAAGATCTTTAATACTTGGTGGTGGATGCACACATTCACGTAGGTATGGTGAAGGGTTTCTAGATCTCACGATTTTTTTTTTTCCCTTTTTTTTTTCTTCCTCTCTATTTTATTATTATTTTGTTTGGTTTTGTAGAATAATGTATGCAGCGATAAGATAAAATAGCCTTTCTTGAGGATAATAAGACAAAATGAAGTTGGCAACATTGGGCTAGAATGAAATGTAATATAGTACCTATTAAGATAAGAAGATTGTTAATGGCTGATAAAATCATGTGGTTATGTTAATAGTCAAAATGGCAACGTCTACTGGATATTTAGCAAGAAATGTTTCTCTTTATGCTTGTGTAACATGTTTATTATTAATAAATAAAAATAAAAAAAAAATAAAAAAAAAATAAATGGCTGCAAGAATGTTACACAATTATGTCACTCTACTCGAAAACAAATGCTCAAATGGTAACATTTTATACAAATACAAAATCAAATATAAAAAGTGATATAAAAAAAGACACCGGTTTAAAAAGCTAAAAAGACTCTGCCAATCAGATTATATATATGAAGCCTAATTCTAGAGGCCAAGTTAAAATAATGTCTCTACAGGGACGTCTCCCAAACTCCTAATAGCGAAGGAGATATAAGCGGCTCCAAAAAGGAGAGTAATCAAAATACGTGTATCCAAAAACCAGCTCAAAGAAAGTTTATAGTATGTATTTCTATGGATATTGATTCTCCGGATGTTATATGATGTTTCTCCACAGTGTTTAGGGTGCTTATGTTAGAATGTCACAATAACAGTTCTTAGTAAGAGATTATTATCATTTATTTATGTCCAGTTTGTTAGTGTGTCAATGATACATGAAGGCGGGCGATACTCACCCTCCGGTTTCAGGGATCGCTTTTACGGTTTACCTGTACTTTATGATGCAAACAGCCTCCAAAGAGATTTCAGCGTCCTTCTCTCAGGATGTATTCCGATGATCTGCTTCTAATGCGCGATCACGTGTGTGCACGTCACGTGATACTTCTGCGCCTATGTTATCTTGTTTTGATGTTACCTGCACTTAGTACATAACGTACGCAGGATATTTACTCTTCACATATACTCTGATATGTGAGCTCTCAGGGAGGTGATGAAGTTTATAAAAGATAATATAAATTCTTAAAAGTTCTTAAAGGTTTGGCCAAACTTTGTGAACTCAATAAATGGAGGTATTCAAAGTAGTAGTACAGCTCCAGCTGGATACAAATCAATGCGTTTCATATGCAGACTCAGACTTTTTCAAGATAATGACCAGCTGTAGTGTTTGGTGCATAAGTACCCACGCCTCTGTTTTAATTGGTCTAAGCAAAATGAGCTGAAGTTAAGGTGTAAATATTTAAGGTGGTATTTATTGTAGGCTCTTAAAACTGGAGCATAATGGTCCATTCTTCATTTAAACAGGTATACAGGTGGCCCTCGTTTTACAACGGTTCAATTTACACCGTTTCAGAATAACAACTTTTTTTCCAGTCATGTGACTGCTATTGAAAAGCATTGAGAAGCAGTGCATTTATTAAACTAGCCAGTAGGTGGAGCTGTCCGCTTGTGTTGCAGCAAAGCCAAGCAAGCTGAAATTAATCAGTTGAACCAGACCTGAGCTATCGAGCAGATTTCAAAGGAACAAGATCTTCCTGTCTATAAATCAGTCCAGATTGGAATGCATAGAAAGAACTGTTTGCAGAAAAATGCAAGTGAAGTCTGTGTTGTGTGATTATTTTATTAGGTTTATAATGCTGTTCAGCATTTACAGTCTTTATTTCAAAGCTTTAAAAATAATGTATTAGGTTTTACTTATGACAATTTTGAGAGGGGCGTGGAACCTATCTCCCTCACTTCCCATTGACTTACATTATAAACTGGGTTTCAATTTACAACGGTTTCGATTTACAACCATTCCTTCTGGAACCTAACCCCGGCATAAACTGAGGGCTACCTGTATATGGAAACAGTATAATTCATACAGTCATGCGAAACTGACAATGTAGGGATACCAAAATGAAATAAAAATAGAATCAAAATCGAAATGGCCCAATGATGAACAATTAAAAATATTTAAAAAATAGGAAAGAATTAGGCTTCATTAGAGTCAGCTTTTTTATATATAAGGAACCTATCTAAATATATTAATTTCATATACTCATATGTAACTGAATACTTCGTATAAATACATGTATATCCCACTATAGATTCTGACATTAATTCTATGTACTTTTATTATTCATTCTTACTCTTTTCTTATGATCTTACTTGTATATGTATGCACTTAACTACCTCTCTAATATAAATATAAATAGGTGTACATATGCAAAACATCTGATCAAGAAGATCAAGTGACTTCAGTTTAATAAATATTTCTAGATAGTTATAGACAGTTAATGATAATTAAATTAATATTTCTTAAATGGACCTGAGAGAAGGACGCTGACATCTCTTCAGAGGCTGTTTGCATCATAAAGTACAGGTAAACCGTAAAAGGGATCCCTGAAACCGGAGGGTGAGTACCGCCCGCCTTCATATATCATTGACACACTAAAAAAATGGATATAAATAAATGATGATAATCTCTTACTAAGAACTGTTATTGTGACATTCTAACATAAGCACCCTAAACACTGTGGAGAAACATCATATAACATCCGGAGAATCAATATCCATAGAAATACATACTATAAACTTTCTTTGAGCTGGTTTTTGGATACACATAATTTGATTACTCCCCTTTTTGAAGCCACTTATATCTCCTTCGCTATTAGGAGTTTGGGAGACGTCCCTGTAGAGACATTATTTTAACTTGGCCTCTAGAATTAGGCTATATATATATAATCTGATCGGTAGAATCTTTTCAGCTTTTTAAACCGGTGTCTTTTTTTATATCACTTTTTATATTTGATTTTGTATTTGTATACAATGTTACTATTTGAGCATTTGTTTTAGAGTAGAGTGACATAATTGTGTAACATTCTTGCAGCCATTTATTTAATTGCTGCAGCAGTGATACAGTATATCATTTCACGCAATATTGCATTATATATTCTTGTTATATTTACTTGTAATTGATGATCACCACTGGAGATATATATAATATTTATTAACTAAGCTATACCTTAGAGACAAACCATTGTGTTTCTCTTTTTATAAATAAATTGTACTTATTTTTAACTTTAGGTGGTCCTCTATTTACTTACATTTATCACCTCTATTGGTAATTTTATTCTCTGCTTCTAGCGCCCTCCTATATTTTCTCTTTTTTTTTAATTCAAATTTGGTGTTTCATGTGTAAGGTATCACTTAGGAGAGGCAGTGAGTTATGTTGTCCAGCGCTACACTTCCTTTTTACTTAACAATGGTATTTAGCCAGTTGTTCGTTCCTGTGAGTGCACTTCTCTCTGTATGTATTTAGTCTCCCTATGGGAAAAAAGGGGCAACCAGACGTGGACTCCTCGCTCAGTGTGTTTAGAGGAATATGGCTACACCTTACTGATGAGGCCCAATGTAGGCTGAAACAATCTTCTGGGGTTGCTGTGTTCCTTGTTCAGAGAGTATTTGCCTGGTATTTTGGTGCTGGACTGAACGTAATAGGCGGGATCAGACTAATACTACAGGAGAGTTTTACTCTGTGAGAAGCATTACTGGGCTAAAAAGCTGCACCCATGTGGTAAATCGCCTTAGAACAGGCTAACAATGGTATTAAGCAAGTTGTTTGTTCCTGTGAGTGCACTTCTCGCTATATATATATATATATATATATATATATATATATATATATATATATATATACAGTCATGGATAAAAATATTGGCACCCCTGCATTTCTGTCAGATAATGCACCACTTCACCCATAAAATTGTTGCAATTGCAAATGTTTAGGCATTTTCATGTTTATTTCTTTTGTTTGTATTGGTATGGCACAAAAAAAGTGGAGAAAAAAAAGCCAAATATGACACATTCCACGCAAAACTCTGTAATGAGCTTGTGGGCCCATGTTTCTGGTGAGTCTTCAGACTCGCCATAAACAGCAGTTATGAAGCAGCAGTCATAAAAACCGCTGCTCCATAACCCTGTCCGCCTGCTCTGAGCAGGCGGACAGGAATCGCCGGAATTCAACCCAATCGAGTACAATCGTGTTGATTGACACCCCCTGCTGGTGGCCCAAGAGCTGCTGGTGCAATGCTGAATACGGAGAGCGTATTGCTCTCCGCATTCAGCGAGGTCTTGCTGACCTGATCCGCACTGTTGAAATCAGGTCCGCAAGACCTTTAGTAAATAGGCCTCATGGACTGGACAAAATTATTGGCACCTTCTCAAAATTGTAAGAAATAATTGCATTCCACATTTGTGTTGCTCCTGTAATTTGTTATTAAACTCACTTGTATCAATTAACAGCTGCTTACAATATAGAAATCACACCGGCAACCAGTTAAAATGATGAAAAATGTACTCAACCTTTCTGTTGTGTGTCTCTGTGTGCCACACTGAGCATGGAGAAGAGCTGCAAAGAATTTTCTAAAGATTTGAGAACAAAAATTGTGAAAAAGCATAGACAATCTCAAGGTTACAAGTCCATCTCTAGAGATCTTAATATTCCTGTCAGCCGTATAGAATTAGTCCAGGATTAGACCCAACTGCTAGAGTGATAATATAAACACACGCTAGCACACTGAGAGGAAACCAGGACATGACCCACTCAGGAAAGAAACAAAAACAGTTATTATGCAGGAAAATAAAACTGTGTACTCACAGGTGATGCAGGGACACGGAACAGTCTCTAGATGAGATGAGGGAGTACAAGGTACAGAGACTTTAAAGCAGGTTGAGAATGATCCATTTGAATAGTCAGGCAAAGCAGAGGTCAGTATCACTTTAAAGCAGGCAGAGGATGATCCGTTAGAGTGGTCAGGCAAAACAATGGTCAATGTCCCTTTAAGCAGGTTTTAGGATGAGGCAGCAGAGTGGTCAGGCAAAGCAATGGTCAAATATAAAAAAGCAGGTAGCAGAGAAAACACTCACAGAGCCAAGAAGCAGGAAGCATGAACGCAATCCGACAAAAGGACAACAGAGGTCAGGGAAAAGGAATTAAAAAAAAATATTATATTATATATTATTATAGCAGAAGAAAGCTTTTTGTACAGCTCTGCCCCTGGTCTCACACAACCTACTGCATAAGAGCAGGTTAAGAAGCAGTGGTCTTCAAAACAGCCTCCTCTGCTTGATAAATAGTGGTAAAGGGACATTCAAACACAAAAAATATTATGCTTTAATTTATTCATAAGTTTTGCATTACTGACCCAACATAAATATGTGTTTAATTCTGCAACTGCTATGCCTGAATGGCTGACCAGATAACTCCTGCTCTGAAACTCCTAAGCATGAGGTTATATTGTAATATTAGAAGTTATGGGTACTTGATTGATACTAGAAGTTGTTTTTGGTTTACTTTTTCATGCTTTATATTTTAATTTTATTTAAATGTTAAAGGTTTGTAGCCCCTTTGTCAGGAGTTTCATGGTAGGCAACTTTTCTCCTGTTTAACACACCGTAATGTTGCATATTTTACTGTTTCAGAGGTTTTAGGCTCAGGTTCCTTTCCATTCATAGATATCATAACGTTACCCTATTTTTAGTCAGACCAATCATGATCTGTTTGTCTAATTGGTTATATGGTGTTAGACTTCTATGGGTACAAATTCCAAATTAAGTATCATTTTTATTTTTACACCTTCAAGATATTATTACATCACTTTAATGTAGTTGTACTTTTTATGTTCTTTTTATTTTGTCTTTGTTCTAAATATTTTTAATTATATGTATGCAAATGTTTTCATCTGTATTGTTGATTAGTGGTTCAAGCATTCACATTCAACTAAAACAGTAAAGTTATTAAAATTAGTAAAGTTTAATCAATATTATTTTATTTCCATATAACTACTTTTATGTAAACACAGTACAAAATATGTAACAACATAACATTTTGCAGGAATCCACCTCCATGTTTGCGCCAGCCAGAGCTTTGGTCAACAGAATTTAATGACTTTATTAGTAGGTGAGTATTGTCATTATTTTTTAACTTCTTAAAGGAAAAACAAAAAGTATTAAAGGGACAGTAAACTTAAAAAATAATGTTATATAATTCTGCACATAGTGCAGAATTATGTAACATTATCTTAACAGCAGCTTTCATTAAGTTCAATGCTGCGATCAGGTGTGCTGTCAAATCACAAGTGCTTTTGAAAACCAAGACCCAATTAGAAGGACCTGGAGAGGAGAGCAGGTGAGTGCGGAATTATATAACATTATTTTTTAAGTTTACCATCCCTTTAATGTATGTTAAAGCAGATCTGTGATTGATAGATAGATAGATAGATAGATAGATAGATATATCCAGGGCTACAGAATTTTGCGGTGTTATACAAATAAGTATATTATTAGTGGTAGTATTATTATAAATGGTTAGATTTAAAAATGAATGGGAAGTTCAGCGCTGAAAACTCTGCCAACCTAGCCTATCTGAAATTACTACCTCCTTCCTAGGTAGTTATTTTGATACTAAAAGATTT
This sequence comes from Bombina bombina, assembly GCF_027579735.1. Lineage (NCBI taxonomy): Eukaryota > Metazoa > Chordata > Amphibia > Anura > Bombinatoridae > Bombina > Bombina bombina. The sequence continues at coordinate 245,141,214 of NC_069503.1, read as the reverse complement.
AATGTGATCAGATGGCGCTAAAAAGCTGTGGGGGGTTTTAATAGCAAGTCTTTCCTTTCAAGCTAACCTCTAACACACTTGTATAGATACCTTTGTGATAATATCCTTTAATGAATCCTGTTTTAGATGTTATAAAAAAATCCTTTTACCAATGTGATTTCCTAATAATACCTTTATTTAGATGGGATTCTTCTAAATTGTTTGTATACAAATTATAAAAATTAAACCCTTTGTTTAGAAAATAAATTTATTTTCAAATCTATAAATATACACAAAATGAATAAAATACAATTAATACAGTCGTTTCTCATCCACTCTCTCTTTAATTATTCAAATAGTGATAAACATAATCAGTTTCACATCGATATATGCAGTGATACAACATAAAATTATTTCTATAAGAAGCCAATTTATCTACAGATCCTGTGTTAAAAAACAAATATGAAGGACCGGATGTTATTAAACCTCAAGCTGAAACAGTATTCTTATAATAAGCAGTTACGGTGTTATATTGTCTATAATATATAACAACTGTCCCAATATACCATAGACTCATTGCCAATAACGTGTTGTTAGCCCCTCTCTTAATTTTCAATAGGCTTATTCAGCTATGAGAAAAAGTCACTCCTTACAACATAGCGATGGTACTTTTCGGGTAACGTTTATGAGCCTTCTCCACCCTGGCGGCTCTCTTACCTCACCTCACGACCAAAAGTTTCTCTGGGGTGTGAGCTCCGATAGTTTTCCTCCTGTTTGTTGCCGCACCGATGTGCTCCCCTCGTCCGGGTCTTCCCCGGCATGCGTGTTACGTCACCCGGTTACCTGATGATACTTGCGCAAGTATGGGATATCCTATGGTTCCTTAATCTGGCTTGTCAAATCCACTCTACTCTTAAGTACTGGGTACGCAGAGTTAATGGCACTTCTTTGCCAGTTATCCTTTTACTGGCTCAATGATCAGTTGCTTTTATAAGCTTGCATGGTCTGTAAAATAGATCCTTCTTATCGCAGACATATAGTTTCTATGCGTTGCATACAGTTTCCACGCTTCTAGTCAAAAATAGCAAAGAGAGGGGGATACACATGTCTTCACTTACTGCTCATAGTATCATTTAATAGTTAAATTGTATAGGCTTCTCATAATTTATAATTTAAAACTTGTTGTATAAAACAATATATTCTATTTAACAATTACTATTTAGCTTCTATATATCTGGTGTCTATAATCTTAACACATAAACAAGTATATAACAATATTATCCTAAAATTACATGTAATTTTAGGATAATATTGTTATATACTTGTTTATGTGTTAAGACAACACGTTTTAAATTATAAATAATGAGAAGCCTATACAATGTAACTATTAAATGATACTATGAGCAGTAAGTGAAGACATGTGGATCCCCCTCTCTTTGCTATTTTTGACTAGAAGCGTGGAAAGGAAATGAGAAATCAATTAGCGAATCACCTGTGGCCAAGGGGTTTTTAAGTGAGCAGATTGTCAGACACAGTATGTTGAGAAAGCCCTTGAGAGGGGTGAAACGTGTAGAAACTGTGTGTCTGCAATAAGAAGGATCTATTTTACAGACCCTGCAAGCTTATAAAAGCAACTGATCATCGAGCCAGTAAAAGGATAACTGGCGAAGAAGTGCCGTTAACTCTGCGTACCCAGTACTTAAGAGCAGAGTGGATTTGACAAGCCAGATTAAGGAACCATAGGATATCCCATACTTGCGCAAGTATCATCAGGTAACCGGGTGACATCACATGCACGGCGTGGAAGACCCGGACGAAGGGAGCACATCGGTGCGGCAACAAACAGGAGGAAAACTTTACCCTAAAAGTACCATCGCTATGTTGTAAGAAGTGACTTTTTCTCATAGCTGAATAAGCCTATTGAAAATTAAGAGAGGGGCTAACAATACGTTATTGGCAACGAGTCTATGGTATATTGGGACAGTTGTAATATATTTTAGACAATATAACACAGTAACTGCTTATTATAAGAATACTGTTTCAGCTTGAGGGTTAATAACACCCGTCCTTCATATTTGATTTTTAACACAGGATCTGTAGATAAATTGGCTTCTTATAGAAAGAATTTTATGTTGTATCACTGAATATATCGATGTGAAACTGACTAAGTTTATAACTATTTGAATAATTGTATTGTTGAAAGAGAGAGTGGATGAGAAACGACTGTATTAATTGTATTTGATTCATTTTGTGTATATTTATAGATTTGAAAATAAATTTATTTTCTAAACAAAGGGTTTAATTTTTATAATTTGTATACAAACATTTTAGTAGAATCCCATCTAAATAAAGGTATTATTAGGAAATCACATTGGTAAAAGGATTTTTTTATAACATCTAAAACAGGATTCATTAAAGGATATTATCACAAAGGTATCTATACAAGTGTACAAGAGGTTAGCTTGAAAGGAAAGACTTGCTATTAAAAAAACCTACAGCTTTTTAGCGCCATCTGATCACATTAAATCGTTTAGTATAAATGGTTACATAACAAACTGTTATGATTATTTTAGTTTTTTTTTCAAATAACATGAAAATAGGTCAAGTTTTCAGGGAAAGTTTATTGTATTTTCCCAAAAATTGTGAAATTCTTACGGCTAGATTACGAGTTGTGCGTTAGGCTTAAAAAGCAGCGTTTGCCGGTCCCAACGCTGCTTTTTAATGCTCCGCTGGTATTACGAGTCTTGCAGGTACAGGTGTACCGCTCACTTTTTTAGCCAGACTTGGAAATACCGCAAATCCATTTACGTAAATTGCGTATCCTCTTTTTTCAATGGGACTTGCATAGCGCCGGTATTATGAGTCTGCCAAAAAGTGAGTGGTACACCCTATTCTGTCAAGACTGGTACTGCATTTTAAACTAAAGTGCTATAAAGTACACTAACACCCATAAACTACCTATTAACCCCTAAACCGAGGCCCTCCTGCATCGCAAACACTAAAAGAAAATTTTTAACCCCTAATCTGCTGAACTGGACATCGCCGTCACTATAATAAATATATTAACCCCTAAACCGCTGCACTCCCGCCTCGCAAACATTAGTTAAATATTATCAACCCCTAATCTGTCGTCCCTAACATCGCTGACACCTACCTACATTTATTAACCCCTAATCTGCCGCCCCCAACGTCGCTGCCACTATACTAAAGTTATTAACCCCTAAGTCTAACCCTAACCCTAACCCCCCTAACTTAAATATAATTTAAATAAAGCTAAATAAAATTACTAAAATTAACTAAATTATTCCTATTACTTACCTGTAAAATAAACCCTAAGCTAGCTACAATATAACTAATAGTTACATTGTATCTAGCTTAGGGTTTATTTTTATATTACAGGCAAGTTTGTATTTATTTTAACTAGGTAGAATATTTATTAAATAGTTATTAACTATTTAATAAACTACCTAGCTAAAATAAAGACAAATTTAACTGTAAAATAAAACCTAACCTAAGTTAAACTAACACCTAACACTACACCATAATTAAATGAATTCCCTAACTTATATACAATTAAATACAATTAAATAAAATTAGCTAAAGTACATAAAAAAAACAAACACTAAATTACAGAAAATTATAAACAAATTACAAGATTTTTAAACTAATTATACCTAATCTAATCCCCCTAACAAAATAAAAAAGCCCCCTCCAAAATAAAAAAGCCCTACCCTACACTAAATTACAAATAGCCCTTAAAAGGGCCTTTTGTGGGGCATTGCCCCAAAGTAATCAGCTCTTTTACCTGTAAAAATAATTACAAATCCCCCCCAACATTAAAACCCACCACCCACACAACCAACACTACTCTAAAACCCACCCAATACCCCCTTAAAAAACCTAACACTAACCCCTTGAAGATCACCTTACCGGGAAGTCTTCATCCAACCGGGCCAAAGTCCTCAACGAATCCAGCAGAAGTGGTCCTCCAGATGGGCAGAAGTGGTCCTCCAGATGGGCAGCAGTCTTCATCCAGACGGCATCTTCTATCTTCATCCATCCGGCGCGGAGCGGGTCCATCTTCAAGACATCCGACGTGGAGCATCCTCTTCTTTCCACGGCGACTGAAGAATGAAGGTTCCTTTAAGTGACGTCATCCAAGATGGCGTCCCTTAGATTCCGATTGGCTGATAGAATTCTATCAGCCAATCGGAATTAAGGTAGGAAAAATCCTATTGGTTGATGCAATCAGCCAATAGGATTGAACGTCAATCCTATTGGCTGATTGGATCAGCCAATAGGATTGAGCTGGCATTCTATTGGCTGTTCCAATCAGCCAATAGAATGCCAGCTCAATCCTATTGGCTGATCCAATCAGCCAATAGGATTTTTCCTACCTTAATTCCGATTGGCTGATAAAATTCTATCAGCCAATCGGAATCTAAGGGATGCCATCTTGGATGATGTCACTTAAAGGAACTTTCATTCTTCAGTCGCCGTGGAAAGAAGAGGATGCTCCGCTTTGGATGTCTTGAAGATGGACCCGCTCCGCGCCGGATGGATGAAGATAGAAGATGCTGTCTGGATGAAGACTTCTGCCCATCTGGAGGACCACTTCTGCCTGTCTGGAGGACCACTTCTGCCGGATTCGTTGAGGACTTCGGCCCGGTTGGATGAAGACTTCTCCTGGTAAGGTGATCTTCAAGAGGTTAGTGTTAGGTTGTTTTAAGGGAGTATTTGGTGGGTTTTAGAGTAGGGTTGGTTGTGTGGGTGGTGGGTTTTAATGTTGGGGGGGATTTGTAATTATTTTTACAGGTAAAAGAGCTGATTACTTCGGGGCAATGCCCCGCAAAAGGCCCTTTTAAGGGCAATTTGCAATTTAGTGTAGGGTAGGGCTTTTTTATTTTGGGGGCTTAGATTAGGTGTAATTAGTTTAAAAATCTTGCAATTTGTTTATTATTTTCTGTAATTTAGTGGGGATTTTTTGTACTTTAGCTAATTTTATTTAATTGTATTTAATTTAGGGAATTTATTTAATTATAGTGTAGTGTTAGGTGTTAGTGTAACTTAGCTTAGGTTTTATTTTACAGGTAAAGTTGTCGTTATTTTAGTTAGGTAGTTTATTAAATAGTTAATAACTATTTAGTAACTATTCTACCTAGTTAAAATAAACACAAACTTGCCTGTAAAATAAAAATAAACCCTAAACTAGATACAATGTAATTATTAGTTATATTGTAACTAGCTTATGGTTTATTTTACAGGTAAGTATTTAGTTTTAAATAGGAATAATTTAGTTAATTATAGTAATTTTATTTAGATTTATTTAAATTATATTTAAGTTAGGTGGGGGGGGTTAGGGTTAGACTTAGGTTTAGGGGTTAATATGTTTATTATAGTGGCAGCGATGTTAGGGGCGGCAGATTAGTGGTTAATAAGTGTAGGTAGGTTGCGTCTACATTTTGGGCAGCAGATTAGGGGTTAATAAATATAATGTAGGTGTCAGCGATGTTGGGGGCAGCAGATTAGGGGTTTATAAGTATAATGTAGGTGGTGGTTGTATCCGGAATGGCAGATTAGGGGTTAATAATATAATGTAGGTGTCGGCGATGTCGGGAGCAGCAGATTAGGGGTTAATAAGTGTAAGATTAGGGGTGTTTAGACCTGGGGTTAATGTTAGGGTGTTAGGTGTAGACATAAATTTTATTTCCCCATAGGAATCAATAGGGCTGCGTTAGGAGCTAAACGCTGCTTTTTTGCAGGTGTTAGACTTTTTTTCAGCCCGCTCTCTCCGTTGATTCCTATGGGGAAATCGTGCACGAGCACGTTACACCAGCTCACAGCTAAAGTAAGCAGCACTGGTATTGGAGTAATACCAGCACTGTCTGTAAGTGAGCGGTGAGCATAAACTGCTTGTTAGCACCGCATAGCCTCTAACGCAAAACTCGTAATCTAGGTGTTATTCTTTTCATGGTAGATTGTAGGAAATTAAAATATTTGTATCTTATGTTTTTGGATCATATTTTTAAGCATTAATATTTGTTAATAATAGTCTTTTTAATGATTCCTATTTAATAGTTACAGTGTATGTCACATTGGACAGGGAATTTTATGAAATGATAACAATTTAAAAAAAGTTCCAATCAACTTAATTTATCAAATTTTCTTCATTCTCTTGTTATTCTTTTTTGAAGGAGTGTCTGTTCACTACTGTGTGCTAGCTGAACATATAAGGGGAGCCAATGAAAAGAGAAATATATGTGTAGCCACCAATCAGCAGCTAGCTTAGTAGTGCATTGCTGCATCTTTGGAAAGCTACATCTTAATAAAAGTTTAATTTTGAGTTGACATTCCCTTTAACAGTCAATGCATTATTAGTTTATTAGGTTTGCTTACGTTTGTAGGTATTTACTTTGTTAAATATTTATTACATGAAAATGTCTCATGCAAATTTTATGGTGATAATGGTATTTTCTAAAGCAAATAAGTAATCTCCAGTGAGAGTTTTCAAAACAGTGGTCATGCAAAATAGACATTGGCTTTTGTATGTTATGCCCAATTTTACTTTTGTTATCTTTTAAAACCTATGCTACTTTTCTTTAACCTAGGTAATCTTAATAACTTATAAACCAGAATTTACATTTTCTAATAGCATTTTTTGTATGTATATATAGATATAAACTACTGACAACATTTCTACCAAATTCCAAATAAAAATATTCAGCTTGATTACGAGTTTTGCGTTATGAGTGAAAAAGCATCACTATGCTTCATAACGCTGCTTTTTTCCTAACACCGCTATTACAAGTCTTGCAGGTATACGTGTACCGCATATCTTTTTGGCCATCACACAACGTCAGTACTGCACTTTTAAAAAAGTCCTTTATCAATGGGACTTCAATAGCGCCAGTATTACAAGTTTGCCTGGGAGGCAAAAAAGTGAGCGGTACACTCTATAACCACAAGATTCGTACCGCCATCTAAAGTCAGTAGTTATGGGTTTTACGTTGCAAAGCTGTAGCATAAAACTCATAACTAAAGTGTTAAAAAGTACACTAACACCCATAAACTACCTATTAACCCCTAAACCGAGGCCCTCCCGCATTGCAAACACTATAATAAATTAATTAACCCCTAATCTCCAGCTCAGGACATCGCCGGCACTTAAAAAATGTATTAGCCCCTATTCCGCCGCTCCCCGACATCGTCACCACTATAATAAACCTATTAACCCCTAAACTGCCGCCCTCCCGCATCACTACATAAATATATTAACCCCTAAGTCTAAGCCTAACGTAACCCTAACCCTAACACCCCCTAACTTAAATATAATTAAAACAGATCTAAATAAACCTTACAATTATTACCTAAATAACTTCTATTTAAAACTAAATACATACTTACCTGTAAAATAAAACCTAAGCTAGCTACAATATAACTAATAGTTACATTGTAGCTAGCTTAGGTTTTATTTTTATTTCACAGGTAATTTGTATTTATTTTAACTAGGTAGACTAGATAGTAAATAGTTATTAACTATTTACTAACTACCTAGTTAAAATAAATGCAAAGTTACCTGTAAAATAAAACCTAACCTGCCTTAAACTAAAAACTAAGGCCTAGATTACGAGTTTTGCGTTAGAGGCTGTGCGGTGCTAACGAGCAGTTTTGTCTCACCGCTCACTTACCTGCAGCGCTGGTATTACGAGTTTTCAGAAACCCGTCATTAAAAGGCAAGAAGTGAGCGTTGAGCAAAATTTTGCTCATTACCGCACTCCAATACCAGCGTTGCTTAAGTCAGCGGTGAGCTGGTCGTACGTGCTCGTGCACGATTTCCCCATAGGAATCAACGGGGAGAGCCGGCTGAAAAAAAGTCTATCACCTGCAAAAAAGCTGCATAAAACTCCTTAACGCAGCCCCATTGATTCCTATGGGGAAACACATTTTATGTTTACACCTAACACCCTAACATGAACCCCGAGTCTAAACACCCCTAATCTTACACTTATTAACCCCTAATATGCCGCCCCAGCATCGTCGACATCTACATTATAATTATTAACCCCTAATCTGCCACTCCGGACACCGCTGCCACCTACATTATACTTATGAACCCCTAATCTGCTGCCCCCAACATCGCCGACACCTACATACTATTTATTAACCCCTAATCTGCCATCCCCAATGTCGCCGCAACCTACCTACATTTATTAACCCCTAATCTGCCTCCCCCAATGTCGCCGCCACTATATTAAAGTTATTAACCCCTAAGTCGAACACTAACCCTAACACCCCGTAACTTAAATATAATTACAATAAATCTAGATAAAATTACTATCATTAACTAAATTATTCCTATTTAAAACTAAATACTTACCTATCAAATAAACCCTAAGCTAGCTACAATATAACTAATAGTTACATTGTAGCTAGCTTATGGTTTATTTTTATTTTACAGGCAAGTTTGTATTTATTTTAACTAGATAGAATATTTTTTAAATAGTATTTAACTATTTAATAACTACCTAGCTAAAATACAAATTTACCTGTAAAATAAAACTTAACCTAAGTTACAATAATACCTAACACTACACTATAATTAAATAAATTAAATTAAATACAATTACCTAAATTAAATTAGCTAAAGTACAAAAACCCCCCACTAAATTACAGATAATAATAAACAAATTACAGATATTTAAACTAATTACACCTAATCTAATAGCCCTATTAAAATAAAAAAGCCCCCCCAAAATAAAAAAAAACCCTAGCCTAAACTAAACTACCAATAGCCCTTAAAAGGGCCTTTTGTGGGGCATTGCCCCAAAGTAATCAGCTCTTTTACCTGTAAAAAAAAAAATACAAACAACCCCCCCAACAGTAAAACCCACCACACAAACAACCAACCCCCCAAATAAAATACTATCTAAAAAAACCTAAGCTCCCCATTGCCCTGAAAAGGGTGATTGGGTGATTGGATCAGCCAATAGGATGAAAGCTCAATCCTATTGACTGATTGCAACAGCCAATAGGATTTTTTCACCTTTAATTCCTATTGGCTGATAGAATTCTATCGGAATGTAAGGGACGCCATCTTGGATAAAAGCACTTAGAGGGAAACTTCATTCTACAGCGACCATCGGAAGAAGAGGATGCTCCGCACCAGTTTTCTTGAAGATGGACCCGCTCCCCGCCAGATGGATGAAGATAGAAGATGCCATCTGGATGAAGACTTCTGCCTGCTTGGATGAAGACTTCTGCCGCCTGGATGAGAATGGATGTCCGGTCTTCGAAAACTGTAAGTGGATCGTCGGGGGTTAGTGTTAGGTTTTTTTAAGGGTTTATTGGCTGGGTTTTATTTTTAGAGTAGGGTTTTGGGCAATGTAAGAGAGCTAAATGCCCTTTTAAGGGCAATGCCCATCCAAATGCCATTTTCAGGGCAATGGTTAGCTTAGGTTTATTTAGATAGGTTTTTATTTGGGGTGATTGGTTGGGTGGTGGGTTTTACTGTTGGGGGGTTGTTTGTATTTTTTTTTTACAGATAAAAGAGCTGATTTTTTTGGGGCAATGCCCCGCAAAAGGCCCTTTTAAGGGCTATTGGCAGTTTAGAGTAGGCTAGGGGTTTATTTATTTTGGGGGGACTTTTTTATTTTGATAGGGCTATTAGATTAGGAGTAATTCATTTTTATTTTGGATAATTTCATTTTTTATTTTGTGTAATTTTGTGTTTATTTTTTTTGTAATTTAGGTAATTGTATTTGATTAATTTAATTTTTTTATTTTATTGTAATTGTAATGTTAGTTTTTAGTGTAAGGCAGGTTAGGTTTTATTTTACAGGTAACTTTGTATTTATTTTAACTAGGTAGTTAGTAAATAGTTAATAACTATTTACTAACTAGTCTACCTAGTTAAAATAAATACAAACTTACCTGTGAAATATAAATAAAACCTAAGCTAGCTACAATGTTACTATTAGTTATATTGTAGCTAGCTTAGGTTTTATTTTACAGGTAAGTATGTATTTAGTTTTAAATAGGTTATTTAGGTAATAATTGTAAGTTTTATTTAGATTTATTTTAATTATATTTAAGTAGGGGGTGTTAGTGTTAGGTTCAGGGTTATGTTAGGGTTAGACTTATGCTTAGGGTTAGGGTTACGTTAGGGTTAGGTTTAGGGGTTAATATATTTTTTTACTGTTAGTAATGTGGGGGGGCCAGAGGTTTAGGGGTTAATAACTTTAGTATAGTGGCGCCGACATTGGGGGCGGCAGATTAGGGGCTAATAATTGTAGGTATGTGGCGGCGATGTTCGGGCCAGCAGATTAGGGGTTAATAACTGTAATGTAGGTGGCGGTGATGTTAAGGGCGGCAGATTAGGGGTTAATAAGTGTTTTTGGGGGGGCGATGTTCGGACCAGCAGATTAGGGGTTAATAACTGTAATGTAGGTTGTGGCGATGTTAGGGGCAGCAGATTAGGGGTTAATAACTGTATGTAGGTGACGGCGATATCGGGGGCTGCAGATTAGGGGTTAATAACTGTAATGTAGGTGGTGGCGATGTTAGGGCCAGCAGATTAGTGGTGTTTAGACATGTTTTTTATGTTAGGGTGTTAGGTTTAAACATAACTGTTTCTTTCCCCAGAGACATCAATGGGGCTGCGTTACATAGCTTTTGTTTCCGCAATCGCAGGTGTTAGGCTTTTTTTTAGCCGATTCTCCCCATTGATGTCTATGGGGAAATCGTGCACGAGCACGTCAAAACACTGCTTGTATTTGGGTGAGGTATGGAGCTCAACACCACCATATCACCCGCAACAAGCCGGGTTTTACAAAACCTGTAATAGCAGCGCTAAAGGGAGGTGAAATACCTCCACTTTTGTGGCGGTCATTAATTTCCCTATAGCGATCAAAACTCGTAATCTAGCTGATTGTTATTTAGAGCATTTATTTGCAGAAAATGACAACTGGTCAAAATAACAAAAAAGATGCAATATTTTCAGACCTTGTTTAAAGCAAAGAAAACAAGTTCATATTCATCTTTAAACAACACAATACTAATGTTTTAACTTAGCAAGAATGCCAAATTCAATATTTGGTGGAATTACCTTGATTTTCAATCATAGCTTTCATGCATCTTGGCATGTTCTCCAGTCTTTCACATTGCTGTTGGGTGACTTTATGCCACTCCTGGTGAAAATATTCAAGCAACTTTGTTTGATAGCTTGTGACCATCCTCCTTCCTCTTGATTACATTCCTGAGGTTTTCAGTGGGGTTCAAGTTTGAGATTGGGCTGGCTATAAAGCAACCCCTGATCATCAGCGATCCTCCACCACATTTCCCAAAAGGTGCAACACACTTTGGCTTGTACACCGCTCCAGGTCTCCTTCTAACAATTAGACAACCAGTTGTTAGTTGAAAAGTAGACTCATCAGAGAAGATGACCTGGAATTGTGCAGATGTATCTTTGCAAAGGATTCATGAATCAAGCCACATACAAGATTACCCTGCTCTGACAATGTTCCCCAACTCTGAGGATTGTTTTTTCCAGCAGATCAATTCTCTATGCCACATAGCCAAGTCAATCATGGTGTGAATGGAGGATCACCAGATCATGACCATCCCAATGTCCAGACCTTAACCCCATTGAAAACCTACATTATATTATTAACCCCTAATCTGCCATTCCGGACACCGCCGCCACCTACATTATACTTATAAACCCCTAATCTGCTGCCCCCAACATCGCCGACACCTACATTATATTTATTAACCCCTAATCTGCCGCCCAAAATGTCGACGCAACCTACCTACACTTATTAACTCCTAATCTGCCGCCCCCAACGTCGCTGCCATTATAAAAAACATATTAACCCCTAAACCTAAGTCTAACCCTAACCCCCCCTAACTTAAATATAATTTAAATAAATCTAAATAAAATTACTATAATTAACTAAATTATTCTTATTTAAAACTAAATACTTACCTGTAAAATAAACCATAAGCTAGTTACAATATAACTAATAATTACATTGTATCTAGTTTAGGGTTTATTTTTATTTTACAGGCAAGTTTGTATTTATTTTAACTAGGTAGAATAGTTACTAAATAGTTATTAACTATTTAATAAACTACCTAGCTAAAATAAAGACAAATTTACCTATAAAATAAAACCTAACCTAAGTTACACTAACACCTAACACTACTCTATAATTAAATAAATTCCCTAAATTAAATACAATTAAATAAAATTAGCTAAAGTACAAAAAAAAAACCCCACTAAATTACAGAAAATAATAAACAAATTACAAGATTTTTAAACTAATTACACCTAATCTAATCCCCCTAACAAAATAAAAAAAGCCCCCCCAAAATAAAAAAGCCCTACCCTACACTAAATTGCAAATTGCCCTTAAAAGGGCCTTTTGCGGGGCATTGCCCCGAACTAATCAGCTCTTTTACCTGTAAAAATAATTACAAATAACTAATAGTTACATTGTAGCTAGCTTAGGTTTTATTTTTGTTTCACAGGTAAGTTTGTATTTATTTTAACTAGGCAGACTAGTTAGTAAATAGTTATTAACTATTTACTAACTACCTAGTTAAAATAAATGCAAAGTTACCTGTAAAATAAAACCTAACCTGCCTTAAACTAAAAACGAAGGCCTAGATTACGAGTTTTGCGTTAGAGGCTGTGCGGTGCTAACGAGCAGTTTTGTCTCACCGCTCACTTACCTGCAGCGCTGGTATTACGAGTTTTCAGAAACCCGTTGTTAAAAGGCAAGAAGTTAGCGTTGAGCAAAATTTTGCTCATTACTGCACTCCAATACCAGCGTTGCTTAAGTCAGCGGTGAGCTGGTCGTACGTGCTCGTGCACAATTTCCCCATAAGAATCAACGGGGAGAACCGGCTTAAAAAAAGTCTATCACCTGCAAAAAAGCAGCATAAAACTCCTTAACGCAGCCCCATTGATTCCTATGGGGAAACACATTTTATGTTTACACTCTAACATGAACCCCGAGTCTAAACACCCCTAATCTTACACTTATTAACCCCTAATATGCCACCCCGGCACCGTCGACACCTACATTATAATTATTAACCCCTAATCTGCCGCTCCGGACACTGCTGCCACCTACATTATACTTATGAACCCCTAATCTGCTGCCCCCAACATCGCCAACACCTACATACTATTTATTAACCCCTAATCTGCCGCCCCCAATGTCGCCGCAACCTACCTACATTTATTAACCCCTAATCTGCCTCCCCAATGTCGCCGCCACTATATTAAAGTTATTAACTCCTAAGTCTAACCCTAACCCTAACACCCCGTAACTTAAATATAATTACAATAAATATAAATAAAATTACTATCATTAACTAAATTATTCCTATTTAAAACTAAATACTTCAAACGAAAGAAAAGAGAGAGACTAAATAGCACTACTATCCGGTGTCCTTGAGATGCTCTATAATAATTGAGGCAGGTAATTAACCTTGCTATAATATTAGAGTTAGGTGCTGTGTACTTTTTTGTACTACAAAAGAGAGGTTGATTCAATACAAGGATTGAAGCGTGTACACTTATTAGCACTCACATCTCGTGGTGATGTGGCTTTAAATTTAGAACCTCTAGTGCCAAAAGGGGGGACGGTCTGTGCCGTAAAAATAAAATATAACCTTTATTAGGATTATTAAAAAAGATTCCACAAAACAAACATAAACATATGTGAATTAAAAACACTTAATGTTGAGGAGGATAATATCAAGAGGATATAGATGCTAAACGTAGCTGTCTGTAAGGAGAGTTATCTCCAGGCTTATGATTAGGGGTATTCCTGGTTCCCTGGATGTCTCCTGGTTATAGCTACTGCTGTATGTGATATATAATGCTTGTGAAAATAATGGTACTATTTCCTGGTTCAAATATTGTAATTATTCATGGTCTCAAAAATCTTTTGAAAATAAATTTATTTTGCAGTATAGTACCTATAACTATAATTGTATATGCATGTGCTTTTGGTTCTTTGATATTAATGCTGCTAAAGCAGTGATATTATTAATGCATAGCACTAGTTATTGTGATACTGTTGAATTATCACTTTCTGGACATATAGTTGCTATCGTGAGCTTGTTATATACCTCCCATTTCGAAGGGTTAATTTGGCTAAGTTCTTAATACAGATAAGATAACCTATTGAATTTGCGTAACTAAAAGGTATGCCCTAATAGTATTAGGTATGTAATTTTCCGTTATTTAACATAAATATATAGCTATTATAGGGCTGTATGCAATTTTCAACGTTGATACAAATGTTACTATTAGAACATAGCGTTATACAAGTCCACACAGTGTGAATTGTATCCAGATTATTGGTCTATGTTTTTATGGAGGTATTTGTTGTTTATCCCCCAGTATTTTATACTCTGCGTTATGCAGATTAACACAATGTCAATTTGTATTCGGATTATTCCGATTGTTAGGCTATGTTTCTCTGAGGGTATTTAGCGCATATTCCCTGGTGCTTGGTGCCAACAATATCAAGTATTTCAATGCTATGGATATCTTGCACTGATATCAGCAATTGTGCTGCTATTAGCTAGAACTTTAGTACAATTAGTCTTTTAATTTAATAATGCACTCATTCATTCATCATTCGTACTCAAATGCCCAAGAGCTGCACAAAGTCAGCAACTATTAGTTAAATCCCATTAGCATAACTTGCTATAATCGTAAGATATACTACGGTTAGCTTTATATTTTTAGTTAGTTCAATATTTTCATTTATGTGGCGGTCCACCTTACATTCATGCACTTGGCTTGCTAGCCGTTCTATAATGCTTAGGTGTAGGCTAGTCACTATAGTAGTTTTCTAGTGAGCTAAACTATATTGATGTCCTCTAAAACGTAATATACATAACTTCAACCTTTTTACTTATAACTTGGCAGTGCCCCTTCCGTAATTATAACGCTAAGGTTTCAGTGGTGTAACTAAATACTATATCCTGATTTCAACATTAGCAGTTAAAAAAGTTTGGCTTAAAGCCTAACAACATATTCAAAGCCCTGACATGTTTCGCCACCAACGTGGCTTTCTCAAAGGGTACGGCGTGGCGTTTGGCGTGGTCTCTTATAGACTCTGGTCCAACCCTTTGTGGTGACGTCACGTCCTATCAGATTCATTGTACTTTGTGAACCAATGAGAATGGTTCTAACATTATGACCAACCAATAGCCTTTTGCTGATTGGCTCAATATCGATGTCATTGTTTTGGAGAGTGTCAGAATATTATTCTAATCTGAATGTTTATTCTATGCATTTATATAGAATTTTCTGACTTCGTTTATATTGCAGGAAGTATAAACGATTGGTTAATTCAATCATTTGTCTGATTACCCTCAAAACATTCTTGGAGTGCAGTATGTATATGTATATTTCTGGTGATATATAGTATTACAAATATTCTATTATCACTATATCGATGTTATGCTCATGGGTCTTATGTCAAGATGTGTTGTTAAATTAAGTAGTCATTCTTGTTGCTTATTATAAATGAGTGGAAAATACTATGCATGCCATTTAGATATTATGTTCCTAATAGCCGGTATTCTTATTTTTTACATTTTTTACAGGGTCATAGAAGAAATGGGTATTTAAGTGTAACATAAATAAATGCTGGTGGATAGTAATTTCGTCAGGATCTAAGTGATGTCAGTATATTTATGAAAATCTTAGCAGTGCTATCCAAATAATATATATAAGTTTATGGCAGGGTTATAAACACAATACAAAGAAATAGAAACCCTTATCAACCATGCACCTACTAGACCATACAATTAATATAAATATCTGAATTCTTTTATTTAGTTAATATCCATAAACATATTGAACTATATTTGCAATAAAAGGAAACTAAATAAAAGTTTATATGCGTTAGAACCAACTCTTAAGATATGCTATTCTTCTTACAAAACCCAGAACAATATACCTTCACAATTCAGCCTTATTTATTTAACACAATGGGACTAAAAACCTTTAACATCCAAGCAATACAATTCTAAACAGTGTTTATAAAACAATAGGATAAAATATATATTCTGCTATTTAACTGCAATTTATCCTAATACAAAATTAACCGACAATATCAGAACTTGTATAGATGAGTTACTTAGCCAATTCAGACACAGATTTGAACAATACCTAGGCTTATAACTACCAATTTAAAATACAATATACTTCACCAATTTTGAACCAATTCGTAGCGGTCTTTAGGTCATCTCATTTGAAAGAAGGTTTTTGCACAAATCAAGGATAAGTTTTAAGCTCCTTGCTGAAGTGAACTTTTTTTTTTTTCAGGTATATCGCAGCCAAAATCAGATCACTAATTTTCAACAAGTTACAGACAACTCTCCCTTGTGCATTCAACACTCCCATTATATAATCATTGATGACATCATGTGGGTGGCACTACGGGAGCTGACCTTCCCATTGGTTATCTGGGAAGTCTAAATCGGATTGGCCCTTGGAAATTTCATTTTTAACAGCCAGAAAGAACCTTCTGGCTGTAGTTCTCGCAACATAACACCAGGTGGCAGCATACAGTACAACATAGCAATACAATACAGCATTTCTGACATTTTTAAGCAAGTTAATTTTTTTTTTTATAAAATGGTTATTTAATCAGATCACACTCTCTGCATTAATCATATATAACCCCAATTACAGATGGTTAATATTAGGTTATTTTTTCTGATTATTCTGATACCAAATATGTTATATTATTAACATTTTATTATATTAAGGTAATTTAATACTGCTAATTAGTAGCTTAAAATGCATTACAATTTTATCGGTATCCTGGCATTTATATGTGAATAATAGCTTATTTTTAATTCAGTATTGTACTGTATTCCAAGTGAATCCTGTCTATGTAGATCTGAAATAAGAAAATAAATGTTAATAATCACTTCTCTTCAGGTCCATAAACATCTATTCATGTTTTTAAACACACAGAGGCTAAGTAAGATCTTTTGTGTTTTCAAAACATATACATCATTTCTATGTATATCTGAATTTATTTCCTATATAAATATCCCCTGCAGCAATCATCCACCTAATACAATGTGCTTAATTTTAATATATATATATCATGAATCATACTGTAAGTCATTTGTCTTCACTGTATTATCCTAACATTCTAACTTTTCAGTAACTTCAGTTGCCAGACTTTTTGTCTCATACTCCCCACATGGGGTCAATCCATGAGGAGTTGTAAGAGTCTTTAAAACAGCATATTTCCTGTTTAGCCAGCAGTGCAGATGAGTATTTGATTTTATTTGTGTCACCTTCCCCCAAGAGGGGTTTTTGCAGTAAGTCTTCAAATAGAGATTCAGTGAGATAGAACTGTTGTATCACACGTGTCAAATTCCAAAGGGGTCCTTGAACACATTCTTTTCTCACCTCACCAAATGTTCTGAGGTTATAAAAATCTGCATATATAGTCAAATGAATAGGGTCACTGAGCTATTTCCTTTAGAAAAGAAATGTTTGTGTTTCAAAAAGGCTCTACTGATCGTCAATCCTGATAGACGTGTATTAGAAGCTGTGTTCAACAAACTCATGTTTAATTAATCCTGAGTTCTCATCTAACATATACAGTGTATAAAATATACATATATATATATATATATATATATGTACACATATGTAATATTCATCATAATATTCATATACTCTGACATAAATCCCCCTTCCAACTTCAAATAGATGTAGGACACATGTATTTGAATTGGCTTAAAGTCAGTGGTATTTGATGAGGATCAACCGTATACCTCATAGACAGTCTCTTATGAAGAAAGTTTGTTATTTTGAGCTTTCATGTTTATCAGTTAGGCATCTTTAAATTACAGTATGTCTTTAATGCATTTGGGGATATGACACTTCATTCTCCCTCTATGACTTGTAGTTGGGACCTGGGATGACATGCCCGCAGTTGATTTATATGTACCCATTTATCTATGAAACCTTCATTTTTGGGGATCCGTATTTTATAGGCCACTGGAGATATTTTGTCAGTAATGACAAAAGGACCTTTCCATGAGGGAAGAAATTTCTTCTCCCTAACCTGATCTCTTCCAAAGTTATAAAGATAAACTTTATCATTTATTTCATATTCCTTTTTGGATGTTTTGAGATCATAATAGGTTTTAGTGGCAGTTGCGGCTCTTTCTAAATTCCTTTGAGCAAATGCAAAGGCATGTTGCAGGTGTCTCCTTAGGTTTTCCACATATTGATGTGTATTGGCAGCGTTTATCAAATTTTGGTCTGATGTACGGTACAGCAGATGCTGAGGTAGAACCATTCTTCTACCAGTCATCAGCTCAAAAGGTGACATCTTGGTAGCACTACTTGGAGTTGCTCTTAATGCCATTAAGACTAGAGGTAGTTTTATATCCCAGTCTTTACCTGTTTCACTCACAAACTTTTTGAGGATTTTAACAATGGATTGGTTGTAACGCTCTACACCACCACTTGAGGCAGCTCTATAAGCAATATGGAGCTTTCTTTTAACCCCTAGTATTTTCCACATTTTTGTCATCACTTCGCTAGTGAAGTGGGTCCCCCGATCTGATTCGATTCTTTGGGGCAAACCAAATCTGGAAAATACATGGTTGATGAGCAATGCTGCACATGTTTCAGCACTATTGTTAGGTGCACTAATGCACTCTACCCATTTAGTGAACAGGCATGTCACTGTTAACATGTACTTGTTACCTCTTGATGACCTTGTTACCGGACCAATAAAATCAATTTGTATATCTGACCATGGCATTACCATCCCCCTTTTCTGCAATGGCGCTCTATGCGTTGGGGCAGTGGGTTGGAACTGTGGACAGATTAAACACCCTTGACAGTAGGTTTGAACATCTTTCAACATGTGTGGCCAAAAAGCGTAGTCACGCAATATTTCGTACGTGAGTTTGGCACCGCGATGACCAGATGTGGGAGCATCATGGGCATGTTGAAGCATTAGACCTCTGAACTTGGTGGGTACTACCCACTGCTGGATGCCAGTTTTGGAGGTTCTAATTAACAAACCATCCTGTAACTTGAATTGTGATCTAGATTTCATTAAGATTCTAAGATCTTCTTTGCCAATGCAATCATCTTTTGAGATGGGGTTGCTTTCAGGATCTTCTATGTGTTTATAGAAGATGCCTATAATGGGGTCTTCTTTTTGACTAGTGATCAGGTCCTCACTAGGAGAATCCTGACTCCATTGTACCAAATTAGGCTCACTCTGTTGTTTTGCCTGGTTTCTGGTAATGGCTTCTACCTGAATTGCACCCATTAAGTGGTCAATATTAAGGAGTTCTCCAGTTATGGCTCCTTGTTTGGCTAATGAATCCGCAAGGTCATTGCCTTCCTTATCCGGACCTAGAATTCTGGAATGACCCTTGGTCTTTTTCCAGTGTATGGTTAAATCATTGGATACTACCAGATTATCAATCTCGCAGAACAATTTGCCATGCTTGACTGGTTTGTTATTGCTTTTCTGCATGCCATTTCTTTTCCAAGTTGGCAGGTATTCAACAAAACTGTCACGCACATAATTTGAGTCAGTTATGATCACAAATTCATGAATACCATGTTCAATAGCCATTTCAATGGTTTTGAAAACAGCAGTTAGTTCTGCAACTTGACTGGATCTTGGTCCAATGTTGAAACCTACAGATATATTTGAGAATCCATTTGCCCCAGTTATACCAATGCCAGCGACTAGTCTGCGCTCATTATCAATAGTGGCATGGTAAGAACAACCATCAACATATACCCAAGGTAATGTTTGACAATGGTCTTCATTGTACATTTTATATGGGGAAAGCAATTGTTCTTCCAGAAAATCATCTTCTGATAATTTTTCCCCAGGATCTCTAGCAGTACAGTCGTGGAGCTCAGCAAGCCCTTGTGCGACTGGATTCTTTTTATTCTGCTTGTAGCGAATTTCTAAGGGCCAGCCTTGTAAGGAAAGAGTCCACGCTGTTATGCGGCTATTAGACAAATTCCCATCTCTTATTCTCTCACTTTGCAAATATAGCAAAGGCTGGTGGGCCGTTTCTACAATAATTTTCTCGCCCTGTATATAGCTGCGGAAATTTTGTAGAGCCCATACAGTAGATAAGAGGGCTTTTTCGCAATCGTTAAACTTTATTTCTACTGGGGATAGATTTTTGCTCGCATAAGCAATGGCTTTGTTCAAATTATCATGCTTTTGGTATAACACAGCACTCATGCTTATATCTGTGTAACCTGTCTCTAAGAAGAAAGGTTTACCACCTTCAGGGTACGCTAAGCAAGGTGCTTGAGTGAGTTTTCTCTTCAGCTCTCTGATGGCTGTCTCTTGAGACTCACCCCAGTGCCATTTCACATCTTTCTTTAGAAGAAGTAGTAGTGGTTTAGCTAATTCCGCATAATTATCAATGAATTTGCGAGAATAATTCGTCATACCCAGGAATGATCTCAATTCCTTTAAGTTAGTTGGGTTTTTAGAATTCACTATAGCTTCCACCTTTTTCTTCTGGGGATTTAATCCGTCAGAGGTAACTTCATGTCCCAAGAAGTTTACACGAGTGCGGCACCATTGAGCTTTTTGCAGGGATAATTTGACACCTGCCCTTTTAAGTTGGCTGAGGACGTGTTTAAGCTCTACGATGTGTTTTTCAAAGTCTGTGCTTTTGATTAAAACATCATCAACATAAGATAAGGTCCCCCTTTCCAGTGCGTCAGGCATAGCCTTATGCATGAATACAGCAAATTCATGTCCAGAATTTATGTATCCAAATGGAAGTCTCTGGAATGCATACTGAATCTTTTGGAAGGAGAATGCTAGCTTATATTGGTCCTCTTCATGTACCTTTATGGTCCAATATCCCTGTGCACAATCAATGGCAGTGAATATTTTGGATCCCTGCATTTGTGCTAGGCACTGGTCAATGTATGGTACAGGCCAGCCAGACATGTATACTCGTTTGTTTAGCTGTCTTAAGTCAGCACACAAACGCCATTGTCCATTGGGCTTAAGGACACCTAGAATAGGATTATTATAAGAGCTGTGCACCTGTCTGATAATACCTCTTTCTTCCAAATTCCTTATGATCTCTGCAAGAGAATCATATGAGGCTAAGGGAAGTCTGTATTGTTTGACAAATACAGGTGGCGCATTAGGATCTGTTTGTATTCTTGCAATGTGTAAGTCTGTGGTACCACAGTCATAAGAATCCTTAGCGAAAATATCCTTGTACTCCATCAGGAGTTCTCGCAGCTGTTGGCGTTCATCATCGCTAGAACAGCCATTAGCTAAGGATATTTGCTCTTCGACTATTTGCTGAAATCCTGGAAAGATTTCAGGCTGTCCTATTTCATAGGCTTCTTCCAGTCTAGAGGTGAGATCCCCTTGATTATAATTTACATTGCTCCCATGACTCTGGGTATTGGGGTAATCTTGCTGTTTGATTGGCTGATCAAACACTAGAGAGGCTTCTTCAATTTTACAGATGCCTTCCTCTGAGCTGAAGGGATAAATAGACTGAATATTAAATAGACCCTCTGGCATAGATGCAAAGGATTGTTCTATTAATTGTTCTTCAGTTAGGTATCCTTCAGGTATTAGCCCAATTACATTATTCTGGAATCCAAAAGTGTAATAACTTGATTCCAGTGCATATCCTATGGTAGTTCCCTTGGATAATGTTATATCCTGTGGGGTCATGTTATGCACAATAATATTTATTGGAACAGTTCCAATATTCACCATAGGAGTGTAGGTTACTGAGACACCCAGATTTTGTATTCTATGGGAGAGGCAAATCAGTGTTTCAGAAGTTTTTAATTTCTGACCTCTCTTTACCTGTAAGGGTAAAAGAAATTTATCAGCCCCAGCAGGAATTATGACATCGCTAGATACCTGCATATTCACAGCATATGGCAATTGCTGGTTTGATTTCAGGGCTGCATTTTCATCCTGAAATACTTCAGGGTCCCCCTTTAACCTGCTCCAAAGGCAAGAGTTAATCAAATCTATTTGTATGGCATATCTATGTAAAATATCATTGCCAATGTATATTTGATTATGGGGAGTATTTAAAACTAAAAACAGGTGCTTCACTGACTTATTACCAATAGAGATAGATAATAAGCACTTAGCTGTGATGTTATAGCTTTCAGACCTGTCATCCAGGCCGTTGACACAGTGGTCTTGGGGAGAAAGATATTTAATCACTTTAGGTTCAGCTATTTGCGCTAATAAACCTTCGCTTATATAGCTAGCTTCCTGTTTTAAATTTATTTTAGCATACTTGGTTTTACCAAGGTCATGCACTTGTATAGGGATAAATAGATCCTCTTTAACTCTCTCAATCCCTGTGAGGTATTGAGCATGGTCTCCCCCTTTAGGGATTTTAGGATCCCCCTTGTGGAGTGATATGGTTAATATATCGCCATCTAGGGAGATATTCGCTATTTTTCCGGGCGAAATTTTAAAAGTATTACCATCAGAGCCACTAAAAGGAGTCTGATCGTCTATTTGTAGAATAGTGATTTCAGGTGCAGAGTTATTCCTGAAATGAATCTCCACAGCATCTGGTTTCTCTTCCACCACGTGACAGCTGTGTCGGGTGCGAGATGTACCAGATTTTTCATAATTGATAGGCCGTTTAACTTGCGACCAAATTACATTATTTATGCAATCAATTATGGTGCTTAATCGTTTCAGGAGATCACTACCAATAATTAAACGATCAGTTGGCAGATCCACTATAATGACAGGGTGTCTTATGACCCTGTTCCCCAATTTAAATTTTAACCAGGCAGTACCGTAGACTTTTAGGGAGTCACCCCCAACACCTATTAGAGAACCGTCAAATTCTTTTATTTTAGGTTTGTGGGGTGTTAGCTCATTTAGCTGTGTGTAGTACCTGTGGGATAAGATAGTTGCCTGTGACCCAGTGTCAATTAATCCCCTGATAGGGTTGGAGACTGAATCTTGCAGCTCAACTAGTACTTAATATCTTCCTGCAGTTTCTATCATTTCACACATAAAATTTGCATTCTCATACATTTGTGGGCTTCGCCACGTATTACCTGAGTTTGCCATGCTTTCCGATGCAGAAGAAGCTTCATACCTACCTGTTTCCTCTATGACAGGGTCGGCTGGATTCTTTTGTACTGCATCTGTGGAAACAAGGTTAAGAGAGAGCTGCAAAGGAAGAGATTTGTTAACTTTTTCCGGCTGATGTCGCTCATTGTCACAGCTAATTTGTCCGTTTCCGGTCTGTGGGGAGATAACATGATTAGTATCATTGATATTTATTACTACATTTTGTATATCTCTCCCCTCCCCTTCAGGTGATACTGCAGTATTTATGACTGTGCCTGTGGTCCACTGCTGACCACTGGCTGTACCCCTAAAAAAGTATTGTTCGGTTGCTGAGCCGTAGATTTTTGACTCATATTAGCGATTTGTTCGCTCAACCGATTTAATTGGGTAAACAGCATATCTACCTGATTGTACAAGTTACCTCTACCCCTGGGCCTATCTCTTGGTGCCCCATTGTACTGATTCCTGGACCATTGGGTTCCCTCAGAATCAGGGCCACTATTTCTATTCTGGCGTGGTTGCCCCTGGGGTTCAGCTTGTTCAGCATTAGTACTTTGGGGAGCATTATATACCTGGGGTGTCTGGTTACCCTGAGAATATCTTCGCCGTCTATTGTATCTACCCTTGCGCGGATACCAATTATTTGGTGAGTATTCTCTTTGTGAGTAATTATTCACCTGATTATGTCCCCCACTTTGGTTATAGTCTCCCTGCGCCTCAACCTGTGTAGGGGGAGGGGCAGAATTAAACCTCTGTGGAGATGGCCTGTTTTGACTGGCCACCTCTGCATAAGTCCTCTTGTTAGACTCCAAATTGAGGGGGCTAGGTGACACCCTAGTTTCTGCCACAATTTTGGGTTTTGACTCCTTTTTAACCCCCTGCTCACTGGACTGCTGAATAGAGTATAATTTTGTACTCTCTTTGATCAGCCATTCCAATGAGCAGTCCTCATCAAAATCTCTAGCTAAGTTAATTTTGATGGGTGTAGGCAATGCTTCAAAAAATAAATTTACAAATTCTGAGCCATCAAATCTGGGATTATCTTCAGCCATACTGTACGCATTTTTCAATACAGAAAGGAATTCGACTGGACTCTGATTCGCACGACACTTTAAACCATATACCGCTATTTTCGCGGCAGTTTTAGTGCGATATTGCCCGAATTCTTTTCTGCATTGTTGTTTTACCCCATTCCAGGAATGAATATTCATATCCTTTAGTGAAGCAAAGAATTTGTGATGCTTACTGTCAAATACCCAAGGCAGAAATTCAATTTTCAATTTCTCACTTGTAACATTCATTATAGCTAACGCATTTTCAAAAGCCTGTAAATGATCAATTACAGATGTTGTTCCCTTATTGGAGAATATAGGTACTGCGCGTTGTACGAAAGTGATTATTTTATGGGAATCATAGACTTTATCAGACTTATTTTGGGATTCTCTGTTAGAGTTTCCCTCCCCCGCATCAGCTGCGCTACAGCTGTCCTCTGGATTTACATCCTGAGGGGATTGTCTATTTGGGAAATCTACTTCTGACCCGTTAGGGGTCATTTGTCTATGTTGTTCTATATATTTTCGTACCTCGTCCCTGACGCGTTCGCTAAAGGAGTTAGCATTATCTGTATTATTCTCATTGCTAATATAGGGGTTTTCATTATGGCGATATGACCTTTTTAAATCGCTTAGTTCTCTCTGGCTTTGCGCAAGCTGTTTATTTAAATCTTGTATCTGCGCGATTAAGTCCATATTGTGCTTATCTAAGGTGGCTAGGTTTTGGGCAAATTCATCCATTTTATTTTTGGCTATTTTTAAACCCTCTTCGCGTCTGCGCGAGGAACGAATACTATTTTCTAGCTCCTGTATTTGCAATCGTTTGTCTGTGACACAAAACGACATTTCATCAATTATGCATATTAAAAGGGGCCAGGATTTTAGTATTAGTTCATCTCGCTTTTTGGGAGCTTCGCATTGATTAATCATTAATAATTCCTGGAAGAATTCATTCTCTTCATTCCACATATTATTATTAACGGTAATATTTTTAGCCCTAGTTTCAAGCATATCCATAAAATCATTTAATTCACCCGCAATATTAAACTTCCCTTTAAGGTAACTTAAGATATCTTTCTTAAGGACCTGACCTTTAGTAATAGGTATGGTTATGGGACCAATTTCATTGCTATGTATAGAATTAAATGAGTCACTTCTGGCTACAGACATTATTGTATTGGTTTAGTATTTATTTAACTAAAATGCTAATACAATTTTTGCCAATAAAAAGAGAGAAAAATTTTATATTTCAAAAAAAAATATTATTAATTTTGAAATATGAAAAATTAATATTCCGAAATATGAAAAATTTATATTTTTGATTAACTTTGAAAATATGAAAAATTAATATTTTTGATTAATTTTGAAATATGAAAAATTAATATTTTTATTAATTTTTCAAAATTAATCTTTAATAATATTTCAAGATATTAATGTCAATCTCGAAATATGAAAATTAATATTTCAACTTTTCAAAAAAAAAATTATATCTTCAAAATATTAATATCGAAATATGAATTATTATTTTTTTTTTTCTCTTTTATAATAATTTCTATTTACTTACAAATATATTATATCAATTATGATGGATATTAATAAATCTCATGCAATGCCTCCAATTATTATGTCAGTATATTTATGAAAATCTTAGCAGTGCTATCCAAATAATATATATAAGTTTATGGCAGGGTTATAAACACAATACAAAGAAATAGAAACCCTTATCAACCATGCACCTACTAGACCATACAATTAATATAAATATCTGAATTCTTTTATTTAGTTAATATCCATAAACATATTGAACTATATTTGCAATAAAAGGAAACTAAATAAAAGTTTATATGCGTTAGAACCAACTCTTAAGATATGCTATTCTTCTTACAAAACCCAGAACAATATACCTTCACAATTCAGCCTTATTTATTTAACACAATGGGACTAAAAACCTTTAACATCCAAGCAATACAATTCTAAACAGTGTTTATAAAACAATAGGATAAAATATATATTCTGCTATTTAACTGCAATTTATCCTAATACAAAATTAACCGACAATATCAGAACTTGTATAGATGAGTTACTTAGCCAATTCAGACACAGATTTGAACAATACCTAGGCTTATAACTACCAATTTAAAATACAATATACTTCACCAATTTTGAACCAATTCGTAGCGGTCTTTAGGTCATCTCATTTGAAAGAAGGTTTTTGCACAAATCAAGGATAAGTTTTAAGCTCCTTGCTGAAGTGAACTTTTTTTTTTTTTAGGTATATCGCAGCCAAAATCAGATCACTAATTTTCAACAAGTTACAGACAACTCTCCCTTGTGCATTCAACACTCCCATTATATAATCATTGATGACATCATGTGGGTGGCACTACGGGAGCTGACCTTCCCATTGGTTATCTGGGAAGTCTAAATCGGATTGGCCCTTGGAAATTTCATTTTTAACAGCCAGAAAGAACCTTCTGGCTGTAGTTCTCGCAACATAACACCAGGTGGCAGCATACAGTACAACATAGCAATACAATACAGCATTTCTGACATTTTTAAGCAAGTTAATTTTTTTTTTTATAAAATGGTTATTTAATCAGATCACACTCTCTGCATTAATCATATATAACCCCAATTACAGATGGTTAATATTAGGTTATTTTTTCTGATTATTCTGATACCAAATATGTTATATTATTAACATTTTATTATATTAAGGTAATTTAATACTGCTAATTAGTAGCTTAAAATGCATTACAATTTTATCGGTATCCTGGCATTTATATGTGAATAATAGCTTATTTTTAATTCAGTATTGTACTGTATTCCAAGTGAATCCTGTCTATGTAGATCTGAAATAAGAAAATAAATGTTAATAATCACTTCTCTTCAGGTCCATAAACATCTATTCATGTTTTTAAACACACAGAGGCTAAGTAAGATCTTTTGTGTTTTCAAAACATATACATCATTTCTATGTATATCTGAATTTATTTCCTATATAAATATCCCCTGCAGCAATCATCCACCTAATACAATGTGCTTAATTTTAATATATATATATCATGAATCATACTGTAAGTCATTTGTCTTCACTGTATTATCCTAACATTCTAACTTTTCAGTAACTTCAGTTGCCAGACTTTTTGTCTCATACTCCCCACATGGGGTCAATCCATGAGGAGTTGTAAGAGTCTTTAAAACAGCATATTTCCTGTTTAGCCAGCAGTGCAGATGAGTATTTGATTTTATTTGTGTCACCTTCCCCCAAGAGGGGTTTTTGCAGTAAGTCTTCAAATAGAGATTCAGTGAGATAGAACTGTTGTATCACACGTGTCAAATTCCAAAGGGGTCCTTGAACACATTCTTTTCTCACCTCACCAAATGTTCTGAGGTTATAAAAATCTGCATATATAGTCAAATGAATAGGGTCACTGAGCTATTTCCTTTAGAAAAGAAATGTTTGTGTTTCAAAAAGGCTCTACTGATCGTCAATCCTGATAGACGTGTATTAGAAGCTGTGTTCAACAAACTCATGTTTAATTAATCCTGAGTTCTCATCTAACATATACAGTGTATAAAATATACATATATATATATATATATATATATGTACACATATGTAATATTCATCATAATATTCATATACTCTGACAGTGAATATATAGTTCGTATTGATCAACATTTTATTAATGTAGTAGTTGTTAGTGTAAAGTTCACTCTTAATTGAATGTTTTCATATATTGGTGGAGGTACCCTATAACTATAGTGACAAGAGTATGGTTGTGATTGGTTCGTGCTGTAGTTACAGGAAAAAATAAAAATAAAGTATGAAAATTAAAAAGTTAAGAAATAAAAATAATTAGTGTGAAATGTGAAATAAAAGTGAGAATGAAAATAAAGTGGGCTGGTGGAAGATAGGCACCTCAGATTTGAGATGCTTAAGAATGTGTGCCTAGAGATGGGCTTAGTTGATACAAAAAGAATTATTAATCATATATTAAAGTGTCTACTTATTACTAGTGATGCCGATGTACATATATTATTGTCAACGAAGTTACCAAAAGGGGGGAGTAGGAGTAGAAGTATGTGGTATGCACTTGAAATGCATGTGATGGGTGATATATAGGTGGACTGGTGTGGCTTAAGAATGTGATTTTAGGATCCTCTACTTCTTTTAATATCGTTTTGATGTTTTATATAACTTCAGAATGTAACTTTAAGATCCTCTACTTTTTTTAATGTCATTTTAATGTTTAGTTGTTATATAGCACATATAAATTTCATTCTTCAAGTTGTCCTTTTAACGATCTCTTGCAGGCGTTCTCTCATATTGTAATTGATTTTTCTTATATCCTCTTAATGAGAATAACGCTGTACTTCCTGCTTTAGGTAAAATATCTTTATAGGTATGACACATAGTTGTTATGCTCATTTAACCCATTGGGTGTAATTGAATTTAATAAGTAGATCCATCTACTTTCATACTGTAGTAATGATTTCTCTTTATCTCCTCCACGTATGCCCAGGTTTATTTTCTGCACTCCATAGCATTGCAGGCAGTTAGTTTTGCCTTGATGATATTTATAGAAGTGTTGAGCTACTGACGTGATGGTTTTTCTTTTCTGTAGATCTTTTGCTGCATTCCTTATGTTTCGTACGTGTTCCTGTAATCGTGTGTGTAATTTGCGTGTCGTCATGCCAACATAGTTTTTTGGGCAATTGCAGCTCAGAACATATACTACTCCAGTAGTATTACAGTTGATGAAGGATTTAATGTTGTGTACTTTGTTGAACCTATCCTTAATTGTAGTGGTCTTTTTCAGGAACTTGCAGCTTGTACAAGATCCACATGCATATGAACCGTTTGGTATGGTGCCTTTTGTCCTTTGTTTTTGCGTAAAGTGGCTCGGACTAATCATGTCTTTTAGGTTCTTAGGTCTCCTATAGCTGACCTCAATTTTTGGTCCTATTATAGGTTCCAATATCTTATCAGCTTGTAAGATATGCCAATGTTTTTTAATTATTTTAATTACTTCCTGGCTCTGTGCATTGTAAGTTAATACTAGTCTTGTCTTTCCATCACTCTGTTTGGATTTCGGTTTTAGCAGATCTTGTCTGTTGGTTCTTTTGGCTCTGTGTTTGGCTTTCTTTATGGATGAACGACTGTACCCCCTCTGGCTGAGACGGGCAGCTACTTCTAATGCTCTTTTTTAATATAACTCATCTTCTGAACAATTTCTCTTTGTTCTCAGGAATTCCCCTACTGGTAGAGATTTAATTGTACATGGAGCATGAGCACTTGTGCTGAATAGTAACGTGTTAGTAGCTGTCTTTTTTCTGAATAGATCGGTACCTAACATTTCGTTGGTTTTCTTGAACAGTCTTAGGTCCAAGAATGTAATTTCCTCTTGACTGCATTCATATGTCAGTTTGATATTGAGGTTATTGTTGTTCAGGGTAGTGAGGAATTTGTCAAGTTTGTCTTTGGGTCCTTCCCAGATCATCAGGATATCGTCTATGTATCTCAGCCAGAGGGGGATATGTTGTGTAAATTCATCATTTTCTGCTGTAAAGACTGTATGATGTTCCCACCAACCTAAGAATAGGTTGGCGTAAGTTGGTGCACAGGCAGTTCCCATTGCTGTCCCTCTACACTGCAGGTAGAATTGGTTGTTAAAGATGAAGTAGTTTTTCTTCAGTACAAATTCCAATAATTTTACAACAAATTCATTATGACTTGAGTCTTCTTCATTAGTCATATTGAGGTAATATTGTACTGCTTCAAGTCCCAGGTCATGCTTAATGCTAGTGTAGAGGGCTTCGACATCGGCAGTAACTAGCCAAGTGGTAGGTCCCATTTGGATATCTTGGAGTTGTTGTAACGTTTCCATAGTGTCCTTAATGAAAGATGGTATTTGGGTGAGAAATTCCCTCAATCTTATGTCAATGTATTGACTTGCCTTCTCTGTGAGGTTTTCGTTACCAGACACTATGGGGCGTCCGGGTGGATGTTTTTGATCTTTATGCACCTTAGGGATCAGGTAGAAGGTAGCTACCTTGGGGTGATTGATGGTTTCTTTATTACTGATGATATTGCTGGTTCTGGCATTCGCTATCATATCATTGTATTGAGTATGAAACTGTTCAGTGGGATTACTCCACAGTTTTCGATAGCAGGTCTGATCTGATAATTGTTTATTGGCTTCTTTAAGATATTGGTCGGTTGGCCAAATTACAATATTTCCACCTTTGTCAGCTTTGCGTATGATGACATCGTTCCAGTCTTGAATTTCTGAAAGAGCTTTTTTCTCTTGTTTTGTTAAATTCATTGGAGGAGGTTTCACTGTCAATTCAGATATTTCTTTACACACTATATTATTGAATATCTGTATGCTCGGACTTTTGGAAGAGGGTGGTATATATTTAGATTTGGTGGTCAAATTCTTTCTCCAATTTTGTGATGGACTTTCTTCATTTTCACTTAAGAGATCTTCCATATCCTGAAGTAGTAGTAATTCTTCTGCAGTCCAGTTGAATTCTAGTCCTTCATCTTTTTTATTTTGAATATCCAAATATTGTCTTCTTAAAAGTAACTTTCTTAGATATAATTGTATATCTTTCACATTTTCAAATTTGTCCATAGAGACACTGGGGCAGAATGACATGCCCTTTGAAAGTAATGAGATGTGATCTTCAGAGAGCATTTTTTTGGATAAGTTTAAGACTTTCATAGTTTCATTTTTATCTTCGAGAAGGGGCTGGGGCTTCTTTTGTACGGTTTGTTCCCCTGTCTTGTTTCTCGTACACTTCGTGTTCTGGTTGCTTTTTTGTTGGCCCCCCCTACCTCTTCTGGTGGATCTGAATTTAAAGTTACATCTCCATCTAAAAAATTCTTCCTCTTTCTTCCATCAGTCTGAATTTGCGTTTGATTAGATGAGACAGGATTAGGAGGTTCATCACTGGGGTTATCAGAGTCCTCGCCCTCAGTTTCTGTATCACTTTGAATAATAGTTACCCTATGGCGATTGGAAAAGTTGCCAGTATTGAACTTCTTTTTCCATCTATACACTCTGTTATTCTGAAAATATTCAATATCTCTATTTAGTTTCCCCATTTTGGTTTGCTTAATCTCAGCTTCATATCTGTCTAATTCTTTTTGATATTTTTTATACGCGTTCTCAAACTCTTTCATAGTTTCATATTGCTTCAATTGTGTGTTCTGAGTTTTGATTAATTCCTCCAGTCTATCATACTCAGCGATATCATGCTTTATTAATATGCTCATTAGTTTATTTGAGCATTCAGATAATGCCGTTTCCCATTCTACAGTCAATTCCGGTTGTTTAAATTCAATACCTTTTAGTTACGCAAATTCAATAGGTTATCTTATCTGTATTAAGAACTTAGCCAAATTAACCCTTCGAAATGGGAGGTATATAACAAGCTCACGATAGCAACTATATGTCCAGAAAGTGATAATTCAACAGTATCACAATAACTAGTGCTATGCATTAATAATATCACTGCTTTAGCAGCATTAATATCAAAGAACCAAAAGCACATGCCCGAGAAGCATATACAATTATATTTATAGGTACTATACTGCAAAATAAATTTATTTTCAAAAGATTTTTGAGACCATGAATAATTACAATATTTGAACCAGGAAATAGTACCATTATTTTCACAAGCATTATATATCACATACAGCAGTAGCTATAACCAGGAGACATCCAGGGAACCAGGAATACCCCTAATCATAAGCCTGGAGATAACTCTCCTTACAGACAGCTACGTTTAGCATCTATATCCTCTTGATATTATCCTCCTCAACATTAAGTGTTTTTAATTCACATATGTTTATGTTTGTTTTGTGGAATCTTTTTTAATAATCCTAATAAAGGTTATATTTTATTTATTTTTACGGCACAGACCGTCCCCCCTTTTGGCACTAGAGGTTCTAAATTTAAAGCCACATCACCACGAGATGTGAGTGCTAATAAGTGTACACGCTTCAATCCTTGTATTGAATCAACTTCTCTTTTGTAAAACTAAATACTTACCTATCAAATAAACCCTAAGCTAGCTACAATATAACTAATAGTTACATTGTAGCTAACTTAGGGTTTATTTTTATTTTACAGGCAAGTTTGTATTTATTTTAACTAGATAGAATAGTTATTAAATAGCATTTAACTATTTAATAACTACCTAGCTAAAATACAAATTTACCTGTAAAATAAAACCTAACCTAAGTTACAATAATACCTAACACTACACTATAATTAAATAAATTAACTAAATTAAATAAAATTACCTAAATTAAATTAGCTAAAGTACAACCCCCCCCCACTAAATTACAGATAATAATAAACAAATAACAGATATTTAAACTAATTACTAATAGCCCTATTAAAATAAAAAAGCCCCCCCAAAATAAAAAAAAACCCTAGCCTAAACTAAACTACCAATAGCCCTTAAAAGGGCCTTTTGCGGGGCATTGCCCCAAAGTAATCAGCTCTTTTACCTGTAAAAAAAGAATACAAACAATCCCCCCAACAGTAAAACCCACCACGCAAACAACCAACCCCCCAAATAAAATACTATCTAAAAAAACCTAAGCTCCCCATTGCCCTGAAAAGGGTGATTGGGTGATTGGATCAGCCAATAGGATGAAAGCTCAATCCTATTGACTGATTGCAACAGCCAATAGGATTTTTTCACCTTTAATTCCTATTGGCTGATAGAATTCTATCAGCCAATCGGAATGTAAGGGACGCAATCTTGGATAAAATCACTTAAAGGGAAACTTCATTCTACAGCGACCATCGGAAGAAGAGGATGCTCCGCACCGATTGTCTTGAAGATGGACCCGCTCCCCGCCAGATGGATGAAGACTTCTGCCTGCTTGGATGAAGACTTCTGCCGCCTGGATGAGGATGGATGTCCGGTCTTCGAAAACTGTAAGTGGATCGTCGGGGGTTAGTGTTAGTTTTTTTTAAGGGTTTATTGGATGGGTTTTATTTTTAGAGTAGGGTTTTGGACAATGTAAGAGAGCTAAATGCCCTTTTAAGGGCAATGCCCATCCAAATGCCCTTTTCATGGCAATGGTTAGCTTAGGTTTATTTAGATAGGTTTTTATTTGGGGTGATTGGTTGGGTGGTGGGTTTTACTGTTCAGGGGTTGTTTGTATTTTTTTTTACAGATAAAAGAGCTGATTTCTTTGGGGAAATGCCCTTCACAAGGCCCTTTTAAGGGCTATTGGCAGTTTAGAGTAGGCTAGGGGTTTATTTATTTTGGGGGGACTTTTTATTTTGATAGGGCTATTAGATTAGGAGTAATTCGTTTTTATTTTGGATAATTTCATTTTTTATTTTGTGTAATTTTGTGTTTATTTTTTTGTAATTTAGGTAATTGTATTTGATTAATTTAAATTTTTATTTTATTGTAATGTTAGTTTTTAGTGTAAGGCAGGTTAGGTTTTATTTTACAGGTAACTTTGTATTTATTTTAACTAGGTAGTTAGTAAATATTTAATAACTATTTACTAACTAGTCTACCTAGTTAAAATAAATACAAACTTACCTGTGAAATAAAAATAAAACCTAAGTTAGCTACAATGTAACTATTAGTTATATTGTAGCTAGCTTAGGTTTTATTTTACAGGTAATTATGTATTTAGTTTTAAATAGGTTATTTAGGTAATAATTGTAAGTTTTATTTAGATTTATTTTAATTATATTTAAGTAGGGGGTGTTAGTGTTAGGTTCAGGGTTATGTTAGGGTTAGACTTAGGGTTAGGGTTACGTTAGGGTTAAGTTTAGGGGTTAATATATTTTTGTAGTGTTAGTAATGTGGGGGGGCAGAGGTTTAGGGGTTAATAACTTTAGTATAGTGGCGTCGACATTGGGGGCGGCAGATTAGGGGCTAATAATTGTAGGTATGTGGCGGCGATGTTCAGGCCAGCAGATTAGGGGTTAATAACTGTAATGTAGCTGGCGGCGATGTTAAGTGCGGCAGATTAGGGATTACTAAGTGTATTTTGGGGGTGCGATGTTCAGACCAGCAGATTAGGGGTTAATAATTGTAATGTAGGTTTTGGCGATGTTAGGGGCAGCAGATTAGGGGTTAATAACTGTATGTAGGTGACGGCGATATTGGGGGCTGCAGATTAGTGGTTAATAACTGTAATGTAGGTGGCGGCGATGTTAGGGCCAGCAGATTAGTGGTGTTTAGACATGTTTTTTATGTTAGGGTGTTAGGTTTAAACATAACTGTTTCTTTCCCCAGAGACATCAGTGGGGCTGCGTTACAGAGCTTTTGTTTCCGCAATCGCAGGTGTTAGGCTTTTTTTTAGCTGATTCTCCCCATTGATGTCTATGGGGAAATCGTGCACAAGCACGTCAAAACACTGCTTGTATTTGGGTGAGGTAAAAGAACCAACAACCATAGCTCAATACCATTTGGACAGTGAAAACAAGGTATAAGGTAAATGATTGCACTTACAGAGTTTGAAGCACCTCCAGGTGCAGTAAGAGCAGGCTGGGATTTCACAGTCTCCCAGCTGACTGTACTCCACAGCTTACTGCACACCCAGGAAAACAGTGATGTGATATAAAAAAAAAGGGCAAAGTGATATATGGATAGAGTTTTCATAGAACATTTTACATATCAGTAGTGTAAATAATTTAAAAAAAACTAACTTTTTTGACTGTGAAACATCAGTCTGCTAGTGTAATCTAATTGCAGTTGCCTGCCTGTCAGCGTGTGTGCCAGACCCACTTGCCCAGTGCCACCACTCATATCTGGTGTAACAGTAGTGTAAATAATTAAAAAAAAACTTTTTTGACTGTGAAACATCAGTCTGCTAGTGTAATCTAATTGCAGTTGCCTGCCTGCCAACGTGTGTGCCAGGCCCACTTGCCCAGTGCCACCACTCATATCTGGTGTAACAGTAGTGTAAATAATTAAAAAAAAAAAAAACTTTTTTGACTGTGAAACATCTTTTTCCATCTTGCGGTTCCTAAAATCCATGCCATATACACGTCCCCTGGCGCCGCAACTGCCTTTGGGAACCCTACCATGGGTCCCAGACCACACGTCTTGTAATTCTCTGTCTGGGAAATTATTTATCTATCAAATCTATCTATTTATCTATCAAACCTATCTATCTATCTATCTATCTATCTATCATATCTATCAAATGTATATTGCATCTATTGATCTATCTATCTATCTAATCTATGTATCTATGTATCTATCAAATCTATCTATCTCGTGGTTGTGCAAATGGACTGTTTGCGGTTGTTTGCGGTGCGTTAAACGGGGGGTTTGGTCTGTCACTGTGAAGCGGGCGTAACGCTTACACTACCTGATCGATACAACATCATACCTGATGTTTTAAAGCACGTTATTCCAAACAATATAGGAATGTTAGGTGATTTATGCCCTTTATCTCTTAAAACCAGACTCTGCATCAACTATGTAATTTTTTGTGGGAGTTTTGCCATGGATCCCCCTCCGGCATGCCACAGTCCAGGTGTTAGTCCCCTTGAAACAACTTTTCCATCACTATTGTGGCCAGAAAGAGTCCCTGTGGGTTTTAACCCTTTAAGGACACAGCTTTCAGTTTGCTCAATTGTTTTATGACGGAAATATTCCGTCATATGTCCTTAAGAGGTTAAAATTCGCCTGCCTATTGAAGTCAATGGCGGTTTGCCCGGTTCGCCCGTTCGCGAACGGAAAATTCCACTTGCAGGTTCCTGAGTTGAGATCCTTGTATATCCATGAATTGATAATGGGGCAATAAACTCAATTAGTCCATGTGTAGGACAGGTTTCCTGCTTTTGTTATGGTTCCGGTATTGGCTAAGTACAGCATAGTGCTAGTTTTAGTGCGGTTGTCAAAAATAAAACATTATTACTATGTATGTATAGTACTTTTTTTTTTTACAATTAAACAGGATTATATGTTGTATTCCAATGCAAAATTGCACACTCTAATGTATTAGAACATGCACTTTTTTCAGGGTTACTATGTAATTAGCTATTGAGAAGGTGTTAAACACATTAGTAACATCACACTCAAAAGCCAGAAGTCTTACAGCTCCTCCCCAAAAATGTCCAGGGACTGATAGTTCTATGTAACAGCTGCTCCTGATTGCTGTCCTGCTAGGGGATATTCAAGTCTTCTGAACAAAGCCTAACCCCTTTGCCATGTTAAACACGTAGCAAACAAGTCAGTAATGTAAAAATACGTACTCATACATATCAGACTATTACAAGACATATAGCTCTACATGAAACTTTTTGACAAATAACATAATTAATTTGGTTTTCATTTTTGTACAAAAAACTTGATGAAACAATACTTACTAATAGAAAAACATACTAACACAACAATGTATTCTGGTTGCAGACATGGACTGGTGCAGAAATACATCTTGTCTTGTTCTTACAGATGCCTTTCAAAGGATTTTGAGAAACGACCAACAGTTTGTGAGCTTTTGGAACATGCATTTATTAAGCAAATTAAAGGCTGTGAGAAAATGCTGCAAAAACAGCTAATGGAATTCATAGATATCCATCTACAAATGGGGATTATGGAGAAAAAAAGGTATAAATTATTTACAATTTACTAAAACAGTTTTCAGCAAATATAAATATAAATCTTTTTTGACACTTTCTCTAACTTTTTTTTTATATGCTTCAAACAAAATGTATAAAAATGATTAAAACTAGAAAGATAAAAGAATTAATACATTTTTGAATAACTAAAATGGTGTCCCATTCTAGTCCATCAAAGACACCAATGCAAAAATATTGTATGCATAATCAGGTGATTTTTGGCTTCCTTTACACACCAATAAAAAAACAATAGAAAAAGATACTGTTTAATGCATGTGAAACTAGTAGAATTATTTAAATGATATGGAGAAAAATCAGGTTAAACAAAAGAAAAACGAAGGTTTTCAAACATCATCATACAAGCAAAAGATGTCTGACCAAAAACACGGAGGCTCATTGTTTTAGTATTGGTGAGGACTACAAAGAAGAACTTCATATAATTGTGAGTAATGATAAAAAAATTAATTTCTAAATGTCCAAACAATTATAATTATAAAAAAACCTAATATTCCTATTTATACTCTGTGCAATTGTTATAATAATAATAATAATAATAATAATAATAATAATTGTATCATTTGAGCAATATTTTTATGTTTATGATTAAACCATGATTATATTATGTTATTAACCCTTTAAGGACACAGCTTTCAGTTTGCTCAATTGTTTTATGACAGAAAAATTCCGTCATATGTCCTTAAGAGGTTAATACAATAATTGAGAATGTCCAAAATA
The DNA here is from genome assembly GCF_027579735.1 of Bombina bombina. Classification (NCBI taxonomy): domain Eukaryota; kingdom Metazoa; phylum Chordata; class Amphibia; order Anura; family Bombinatoridae; genus Bombina; species Bombina bombina. Next base: position 245,103,663 of record NC_069503.1, on the reverse strand, counting down.
TTTAGAATTATAAAAAAAATCCTGCAGACAACAATAAATGGAACTTGAACAAAATCAAAATGGTTTGTGAGGGGTGTCAGGTTGCTGAAATATGTAAATCCTACAAGGATTGGAATATAGTGGTGTGAAGTTAATGTGCAAAGTCACTGGAAAGCCACAAAACTAGGTTTTCTCATGGTATTTAAAAAAGATACACTAGTCTCAGAAGAGGATTTTTCTTTTTAGGCAGGGTTAGACAACTGCTCCATAACCTGTCCGCCTGCTCTGAGGAGTCGGACAGACCTCGCATGAAATCAACCCGATTAAATACGATCGGGTTCATCTGCAGGGGGCGGTACAGCACCAGCAGTTCACAAGAACTGCTGGTGCAATGATAAATGCTGACAGCGTATGCTATCGGCATTTATCAATGTGCGGCAGACATGATCCGCAATATCGGATCATGTCCGTCCGCACAATAAAAAATCGTCCCCTTCATGTGAATCGCTTAATGTAAAAAAATGGGCCAGCATCTAAACTTACATTCTTGCATTTCAAATAAAGGTACCAAGAGAATGAAGAAAATTTGATAATAGGAGTAAATTAGAAAGTTGCTTAAAATTTCATGCTCTATCTGAATCACGAAAGAAAACATTTGGGTTCAGTGTCCCTTTAATGTAAAAAGAGCTTAATGTACCAAAATTCACCTAAACATCAATCAATTGCCTTAAAACTTGGCACAAACTCAGTTTTTACTTTCCAAGTCTGTCCTAGAAGGTCCATGGATTTTGGTTTCTCACAAGGCAAATGAGTGACATTAAGCTTGTTTTTTTGGGGCGCTTTAGGTGGCTTAACGTACAAAATTGAACTTAGATGTTAACCAATTTCCCCCAAACTTCCCACAATACATTAATCTATTTATTCAAATCTATTCTAAAAATTTTAGGACATTTGATAAAACATACCAAAAGTTATTCACATTTAACTATTCTTTTAAAATCCTAAAACATTTTGGGGCCTATTTATTAAAGGTCTTGTGGACCTGATCCGACAGTGCGGATCAGGTCCGCAAGACCTCGCTGAATGCGGAGAGCAATACGCTCTCCGTATTCAGCATTGCACCAGCAGCTCACAATAGCTGCTGGTGCAACGCCGCACCCTGCTGACTCGCGGCCAATCGGCCGCCAGCAGGGAGGTATCAATCAACCCGATCGTACTCAATCGGGTTGATTTCCAGCAACTCCTGTCCGCCTCATCAGAGCAGACGGACAGGGTTATGGAGCAGCGGTCTTTAGAGGGACATAATACTCATATGCTAAATCACTTGAAACTGATGCAGTATAACTGTAAAAAGCTGACAGGAAAATATCACCTGAGAATCTCTATGTAAAAATGGAAGATATTTACCTCACAATTTCCTCAGCTCAGCAGAGTAAGTTTTGTGTAAAAAGTTATACTCAGCTGCTTCCAGCTGCAGGTAAAAAAAAATAAAAAATGAAGAAATGAACTGCAGCCAATCAGCATCAGTGGTGCTGAGGTCATGAACTCTTTAACTGTGATCTCATGAGATTTGACTTAACTCTCATGAGATTTCATATTAAACTTCCTTAAACTGAATAGGGAAATAAGATGAGAGTGCATGTAAGCTCGCCCCCTCCGCTGTCCCGGGACAGACATACTGATTTGCTGCTTAGAAGTCCTTTACAATGGGATGTGGCTACTGAGAAACTTTTGAGGTAAAATATCTTTCTTTTTTACATAGAGATGTTCAGGTGATATTTTCTAGTCAGCTTTTTACAGCTATACTGCATCACTTTCAAGTGTTTAAATATTTGGGTATTATGGCCCTTTAATGTAAAAAAGAGCTTAATGTACCAAAAATCACCTAAACATCAATCAATTAGCTTGAAACTTGGCACAAACTCAGTTTTTCACTATCCAAACATATCCTTAAAGTTTCATGGATTTTGGTTTGCCACAAGGCAAATGAGTGACATTAAGCTTGTTTTTTGGGGAGTTTAATGGGGCTTAACGTACAAAAAAGAACTTAGGTGTTAAACAATTTCCCCAAACTTCACACAATACATTAATCTATCTATTCACACATATTATGTAAATTTCAGGACATTTGGTAAAACAAAGTTATTCACATTTAACTATTTTTTTACATTCCTAAAACATTTAATGTGAGCAGCTTAATGTAAAAAGAGCTTAATGTACCAAAATTCACCTAAACATCAATCAATTGCCTTGAAACTTTGCACAATCTCAGTTTTTCACTATCCTAGAAGCTTCATGGAATTTAGCTCTCACACGGCTTGTTTTTTAGGGGGCTTAATGTAGCTTAACGTAGAAAAATAGATGTTAACTAATTTTCTGCAAATTTCCCACAATACAATAATCTATCTATTCAAACATATTCTGAAAATTTCAAGACATTTGGTAAAACATACCAAAATATATTCACATTTAAGTTTTTTATAGATTTAAATTAAACTATATTAAACTATTAATTAACCTACCCTAACTATTATAATAAAATTACATTAAACTATATTAAATTAATAATTAACCTACCCTAACTATTATAATAAAATTACATTAAACTACAAATTAAATTAACTATCCCATCGCAAAAGAGAGTGGTGGAGAGAGAGCACAAAAGAGAGGTGGAGAGAGAGAGCGCAAAAGAGAGGTGGAGAGAGAGAGCGTAAAAGAGAGGGGGGAGAGAGAGAGCTCAAAAGAGAGGGGGGAGAGAGAGAGCTCAAAAGAGAGGGGGAGGGAGAGAGAGAGCAAAAGAGAGGGGGGAGAGAGAGAGCAAAAGAGAGGGGGAGAGAGAGAGCGCAAAAGAGAGGGGGAGAGAGAGAGCGCAAAAGAGAGGGGGGAGAGAGAGAGAGCGCAAAAGAAAGGGGGGAGAGAGAAAGCTCAAAAGAGAGGGGGAGAGAGAGCAAAAGAGAGGTAGGGGAGAGAGAGAGCAAAAGAGAGGGGGAGGGAGAGAGCACAAGGGGTGGGACCGCTGTACTGCAAAAAATGCCCCTTGTGAACGGGCTTTAGGACTATTATTATATATTTAAACACCTAACCCTACTCAAATAATTTAAATCTACACTAAAAAATTACTAAGTTACCAAAAACTAACAACTAAGTTACAAAAACAAACAAACACTAAGTTACACAAAAAAATAAACACTATGTTACAAAAAATAAAAAATAAATTATCAAAGATTTAAACTAATTCCACCTAATCTAAGTGCCCTATGAAAATAAAATGGTATGTTTTACCAAATGTCCTGAAATTTTCAGAATATGTTTGAATATATAGATTATTGTATTGTGGGAAGTTTGGAGGAAATTGGTTAACACCTAAGTACTTTTTTTGTAAGTTAAGCCACATTAATCTCCGCAAAAAACAAGCTTAATGTCACTTATTTTCCATGTGGGATACCAAAATCCAAGAAACTTTAAGGATAGGCTTAGACAATTAAAAAATTGAGATTGTGCCAAGTTTCAAGGAAATTGATTGATGTTTAGGCGAATTTTAGTACATTAAGCTCTTTTAACATTAAGCTGCTCACATTAAGGGGCATATTTATCAATCTCCGTATGGAGCTTCATGCCCCTTATTTCCAGTGAGCCTTCAGGCTTGCCAGAAACAGAAGTTATGAAGAAGTTATGAAGCAGCGGTCTAAAGACCGCTGCTCCTTAACTTGTACGCATGCTCTGTGGTTGTGGACAGAAATCAACCTGATCGAATACGATTGGGTTGATTGACACCCCTGCTAGCGGCTGATTGGCCGCAAATCTGCAGGGGGCGGTATTGCACTAGCAGTTCACAAAAACTGCTGGTGCAATGATAAATGCTGACAGTGTATGCTGTCGGCATTTATCGATGTGCAGCGGACATGATATGCTACTTCATATCTTGTCCGCTCGCACATTGTTAAATATGCCCCCATATGTTATAGGATTGTAAAAAAATAGTTAAATGCGAATAACTTTTGGTATGTTATATAAAATGTCCTGAAATTTTCAGAATATGTTTGAATAGATAGATTAATGTATTGTGGTTAGTTTGGGGGAAATTGGTTAACATCTAAGTACTTTTTGTACGTTAAGCCACATTAATCTCCCCAAAAAACAAGCTTAATGCCACTTATTTTCCTTGTAGGATACCAAAATCCAAGAAACTTCAAGGATAGGTTTGGAAAGTGACAAACTGATGTTGTGCAAAGTTTCAAGGCAATTGATTGATGGTTAGGTGAATTTTGGTACATTAAGCTCATTTTTACATTAAACTCATTCACATGAAATGTTTTAGGGTTGTAAAAAAATAGTTAAATGTGAATACATTTTGGTATGTTTTATCAAATGTCCTGAAATTTTCAGAATATGTTGAAATAGATAGATGTATTGTGTATGTATTGTGGGAAGTTTGGGGGAAATTGGTTAACATCTATGTTCAATCTTGTTTGTTAAGCCACATTAAGCTTCCCAAAAAACAAGCTTAATGTCACTCAAGTGAAAAACTGAGTTTGTGCCAAGTTTCAAGGCAATTGATTGATGTTTAGGTAAATTTTGGTACATTAAGCTCTTTTTACATTAAGCTATTTTACATTAAGATAGAGCATGCAATTTTAAGCAACTTTTTCATTTACTCCTATTATCAATTTTTCTTCATTCTCTTGCTATCTTTATTTAAAAAGAAGGCATCTAAGTTTTTTTTTTTGTTTCAGTACTCTGAACAGTTTTTTTTATTAGTGGATGAATTTATCCACAATCAGCAAGAACAACCCAGGTTGTTCACAAAAACTGGGCCGGCATCTAAACTTACATTCTTGCATTTCAAATAAATATACCAAGAGAATGAAGAAAATTTTATAATAGGAGTAAATTAGAAAGTTGCTTAAAATGTCATGCTCTATCTGAATCATGAAAGAAAAAAAAAAACTTAAATTCATCCTTAAAAGCACCTGTTGGATCATCACTGAATTTACAGCTAATTGAAGCTAGTTTAATTACTATTCTGGTGCATTTCCTCATAACTAACATACAGTATATTAAGGATAATCCTCCTCCTCCTCACTGACCTTCACCTGCCACACTAGATGACCCACAACAGCACAAATGCTCCTAACTCCCAAAGAAACCATGTGTACGTATATGAACCAGCACAAACAGTGCATTGCCTGGTATTCCTTCCTATTAATTGTTTGTAAGCAAACCTAATTGACAAAAAGATTAACCTATCAGCATTGATATTTATTTACTTAATGGTAATCAATTATCAAGAATAAGGTAGTGTTTTTTAGGTTTGAGGTGTCTGCTAGTTTTATTTTGGGGTTCTAGCATTCAGATTGGGCTCTTAGGTGTTAAGGGGGCCCCTGGGTGTGGGGAGTCAATTAATTGTTTGGGAGTTTTGGGCTAGAAGATCCTGTAGAAAGATCCTCTGAGTTTTAGGAAGGATTGCATGAGGAGAGTTGAGGTCCTTTGGATTGTATGATGGTAGTACAAGTAGGCTAGGGAGACTGGGGAGGCTAAATTTAATTAACAGTTGCTTATGAGGCTGGGATAAGATAGTGGTTGCATGAAAACATTAGAAAGACAATAGTTAAACGTTGATCCGATTCTGGTGCTGTTACAGTTAATTATCATGGCGTAGTTCAATGATAAGTATTATTGCAATGGGAGAGCAATGCTGTTAGACTTTATTGCAACTGGGTTCAGAAGCATCTTATGAGGTTGGTCATTGGGACCAACTATTATGTAGTGATGCTCAGAGTTCTGTCAAAATAGTGACTGGATTGTGATAGAGTTGCAAAATTAGCGGCTTTATTTTTGCAGCTCTGATGAGATCTAACAGTTTATGATTTGTCAACATCTTTTATAATTACATTTACATTCTTATAAAATGCTTGTTTGTATATAACAATTGATCAGTAGTTGTTGCTATTTTGCTTGTTTTAATATATATTACTATTATTATTAGACAAGTTGTTAATATGAATTCTTGTAAATTCTCTACCAGAATGCACCACATTTTTGTACTAGAAATTGTACTTTTATTGGTATCACATCTTTTTTTTTTTGTTTGTTTAAAACAAACTAATACAAATCATTTTTCAGCTGTAAAGAAAAATAGGTATAGAACATTTTCAGGCAAAATATTGAATGTTCCCTCTTCTGTTAGCTTTAGGGAGACATTGTTAGATCAGAAACATTTATCTTGATGATTTGCAGTGCTCATAAACAGTTTTATGGTTTTAAAAATAAGGATTACACATATGGTAGCATCATTTGGCATTTATAGTCCTATAAACAGTGTTTTTAATCAAGGTCAATTTTGATGAATTAGTGCCCGGTTTTTAATAATCCTATTATAAACAAGGGCACTTTAATTAATCAAAATTGACATTTTACTTGTTTTCTTCAAAAACGTACCTTATAATGCTGGCGATTCCCCCGGCTGTCGGAAGCCTCTGCAGACGTCAGAAATGACGAATCTGGCTTCCTCCAATCACGGCTTCCCCCCTGGGGGAATCTTGGCCTGATGCAACGCCGTGATTGGAGGAAGCCGGATTCATTATTTTGGACCAGCGAAGACAGCTTGCGACGGGCGGAGGAAGTGCTGGAGCGTCTGCCAGAATTAAAAGGTAAGTTTTTGAAGAAAACAAGTGAAATTTCAATTTTGATGAATTAAAGTGCCCTTGTTTTTAATAGGATTATTAAAAACCAGGCAATAATTCATCAAAATTGACCTTCACTTTAAGGATCACATTTTTTTCCAGTTTCCGTTAAATGACAAGTCATTTTGGCATTTTTGCTCACTCTTGCTTTCACGTTAATTGTCTACTCTCTTGTTATTATACATTGTTTTTTAACAGACAAACATGCCTTTCTAATGATTCCCTATATTTGTATATAAAATAGCAATAAAAAGGAATTTAATCGTAAAAAAAATGGTGAAAAAAGCATTTTTTGTAGTTTTCTTTATAACCATTTCTATAAAATGAGTGTAGCTAAAGTAAAATACCACCAAAATTATTATTATCTTGTCCCGATTTTTAGAATATCCCATATGTCTGTGTTTCCAAGTAGTGATGTCGCGAATCTAAAATTTTCAGTTCGCGAACGGTGAACACGAACGTCCACAAATGTTTGTGAACCGGCGAACCGGGCGAACCGCCATAGACTTCAATAGGCAGGCGAATTTTGAAACCCACAGGGACTCTTTCTGGCCACAATAGTGATGGAAAAGTTGTTTCAAGGGGACTAACACCTGGACTGTGGCATGCCGGAGGGGGGTCCATGGCAAAACCCCCATGGAAAATTACATAGTTGACGCAGAGTCTGGTTTTAATCCATAAAGGGCATAAATCACCTAACATTCCTAAATTGTTTGGAATAACGTGCTTTAAAACATCAGGTATGATGTTGTATCGATCAGGTAGTGTAAGGGTTACGCCCGCTTCAAAGTGACAGACCAAACTCCCTGTTTAACGCACCGCAAACAACCGCAAACAGTCTATTTGCACAACCGCAAACTCCCCATTTGCACAAGGTTAGACCTGAGCTCTGCAATGACGGCATTCTGGTGGTGGCAACAGCATGCGTTGATTGGCATGCTGTCTGGCTGACCCCGGGTGCCGATGCATGCTGTGCCACTAGCTCCTTGCGACGACCTCCCCCTGCTTCCAACTCGTCTCCTCCTCCTCTCTGTCTCCCCATCTGAACTTTCCCCCTGTTCTTCTTCTCTTCTAGCGGGCACCCACATGACATCCACAAACGCATCGTCATCATCAACCACTTCACTTGTATCTGACTACTCAGCAAAGGAAGCAGCAGCAGGTACAACATCATCATCATCACACCGTACGTCCATGTGTGTAATGCTGCCTGACTGAGACATATCCCTGTTATCTACATCCTCTGGCAATAATGGTTGCGCATCACTCATTTCTTCCAACTGATGTGTAAATAACTCCTCTGACAGATCAAGTGAAGCGGCTGTGGTGCTAGTGTTGGTGGTGGCGGCAGGCGGGCGAGTGGTAACTTGAGAGGTGCCCAAAGCTAAGCTGGAGGAGGATGGTGCGTCACGGTTCCGAGCGGAAGCTGTAGAAGATTGGGTGTCCTGTGTTAGCCAGTCAACTATGTCCTCAGAACTTTTCGAGTTCAGGGTACGTGGACTCTGAACACTGGGCATTATTCTAGGGCCAAAGGGAATCACAGCATCACAACCATGACGGCCCCTGCGGGGTGGCTTGCCTCTGCCTTTAATTTTTTTTTCGATTAGTGGTACTATGCATGCAAGCTACTGTGACAACAGATATGAGTGGCACTGTGCACTGGCAGAAGTTGGCAGAGTAAACGCTGTAGGCCTGACACACACGCTTGCAGACAACTAACTGCTATTCAATCTAATACAGTTAAAATTGTATTTTTTTTTGTTAAATGTACACTACAGTTACACCAGATATGAGTTGCACTGGTGTGACACTGTGCCCTGGCAGGCCCTGAAACGCACACATGTGAAGGAAACTGACTACTATTATTTCACAGTCAAATTTCTAGTTTTCTTTTTAATGTACACTACTATTAAACCAGATATTAGTTGCACTGGTGTGACACTGTGCCCTGGCAGGCCCTGAAACGCACAAGTGTGAAGGAAACTGACTGCTATTATTTCACAGTCAAATTTCTAGTTTTTTTTTAACCCCTTAATGACCGAGGACGTACGCCATACGTCCTCAGAAAAAATACAGTTAACGCCTGAGGACGTATGGCGTACGTCCTCGGTTTGGAGAGCAGCTGGAAGCGATCCTGATTGCTTCCAGCTGCTTTCCGGTTATTGCAGGATGCCTCGATATCGAGGCATCCTGCAATAACAAATTTTACCCCTCCGGTGCAGAGAGAGCCACTCTGTGGCCCTCTCTGCACCGGGCATTGATGGCCGCATTCGTTGGTGGGTGGGAGCTGAAGTGGGAGGCGGGTGGGTGGCCATCAATGCGGTCCTTGTCAGAGAGGGCGGGATCTGGGGCGGGATCGCCGCGGGCAGGCGCGTGCACGGGGAGGGAGCGGGTGGGAACCGCTACACTACAGAAATTTTTTTTTTATAAGTGGGAGAAAGGGGTGCAAAATATTTAGTACTTGGAAATCTAAGTGATCTGCGAGCGGGTGGGGGATTGGTCTGGGGGGGGGGGCTACACTACAGAAAAATGAAATAAAAATTAAAAAAACCCATTTTATTTGCAAACTGGGTACTGGCAGACAGCTGCCAGTACCCAATATGGCCCCCAATAAGGCAGAGGGGGAGGGTTAGGAAGCTGTTATGGGGGGGATCCTACACAACAGCATATGTAAATATGCTAAAAAATATATATATATATAAAAAAAGATACCTTTTATTTTAGTACTGGCAGACTTTCTGCCAGTACTTAAGATGGCGGGGACAATTGTGGGGTGGGGGAGGGAAGAGAGCTCTTTGGGAGGGATCAGGGGGTCTGATGTGTCAGGTGGGAAGCTAATATCTACCTTAAAGCTAAAATTAAAGGGACAGTCAAGTATAAATTAAACTTTCATTGTTCAGATAGGACTTTTAATTTTAATTGACTTTCCAATTTACTTTTATCATCAAATTTGCTTTTTTCTCTTGGTATTCTTAGTTTAAACTAAACATAGGTAGGCTCATATGCTAATTTCTAAGCCTTTGAGGGCTGCCTCTTATCACATGCTTTTTAAATCTCTTTTCAACACAAAGAGACAGAAAGTACACGTGGGCTATATAGATAACACTGTGTTCAGGCACAGAAAGTTATTTAAGATCTAGCACAATACAATGCTAAATTTAAGACAATAGATAATAAACAGTCACAGTCATGTGATCAGGGGGCTGGAAGAAGGTTCCTAGATACAAGGTAATCACAAAGGTAAAAAGTACATTAATATAACTGTGTTGCTTATGCAAAACTGGGGAATGAGTAATAAAGGGATTATCTATCTTTTAAAACAATAACAATTCTATGGTTGACTGTCCCTTTAACCCTGCAAGCTCCCTACAAGCTACCTTATTAACCCCTTCACTGCTGGGCATAATTCATGTGTTGTGCGCAGTTGCATTTAGTGGCCTTCTAACTACCAAAAAGCAACGCTAAAGCCATATATGTCTGCTATTTCTGAACAAAGGGGATCCCAGAGAAGCATTTACAACCATTTGTGCCATAATTGCACAAGCTGTTTGTAAATAATTTCAGTGAGAAACCTTAAGTTTGTGAAAAAGTTGACTATTTTTTTTAATTTGATCGCATTTGGCGGTGAAATGGTGGCATGAAATATACCAAAATGGGCCTATATCAATACTTGGGGTTGTCAACTACACTACACTAAAGCTAAAATTAACCCTACAAGCTCCCTACAAGCTCCTTAATTAACCCCTGTACTGCTGAGCATAATACACGTGTGGTGCGCAGCGGCATTTAGCGGCCTTCTAATTACCAAAAAGCAATGCCAAAGCCATATATGTCTGCTATTTCTGAAAAAAGGGGATCCCAGAGAAGCATTTACAACCATTTGTGCCATAATTGCACAAAATGTTTGTAAATGATTTCAGTGAGAAACCTAACATTTGGAAAAATTTAAAGTTTTTTTTTATTTGATCGCATTTGGCGGTGAAATGGTGGCATGAAATATACCAAGATGGGCCTAGATCAATACTTTGGGTTGTCTACTACACTACACTAAAGCTAAAATTACCCCAAAAAGCTCCCTACATGCTCCCTAATTAACCCCTTCACTGCTGGACATAATACACGTGTGGTGCACAGTGGCATTTAGCGGCCTTCTAATTATCAAAAAGCAACGTCAAAGTCATATATGTCTGCTATTTCTGAACAAAGGGGATCCCAGAGAAAAATGTACAACCATTTATGCCATAATTGCACAAGCTATTTGTAAATAATTTCAGTGAGAAACCTAAAGTTTGTGAAAAAATTTGTGAAAAAGTGAACAATTTTTTTTATTTGATCGCATTTGGTGGTGAAATGGTGGCATGAAATATACCAAAATGGGCCTAGATCAATACTTTGGGATGTCTTAAAAAAAAAAATATATACATGTCAATGGCTATTCAGGGATTTCTGACAGATATCAGTGTTCCAATGTAACTAGCGCTAATTTTGAAAAAAAAAATGGTTTGGAAATAGCAAAGTGCTACTTGTATTTATGGCCCTATAACTTGCAAAAAAAAGCAAAGAACATGTAAACATTGGGTATTTCTAAACTCAGGACAAAATTTAGAAACTATTTAATTTTTTTATAGTAAATTATAGGATATGATGAAAATAATGGTATCTTTAGAAAGTCCATTTAATGGTGAGAAAAACGGTATATAATATGTGTGGGTACAGTAAACGAGTAAGAGGAAAATTACAGCTAAACACAAACACCGCAGAAATGTAAAAATAGCCCTGGTCCCAAACGGACAGAAAATGGAAAAGTGCTGTGGTCATTAAGGGGTTAATGTACACTACTGTTACACCAGGAAGGAAACTGACTGCTATTATTTCACAGTCAAAAAAGTGTTGTTTTTTTTAAATGTACACTACTGTTACACCAGATATGAGTGGTGGCACTGGGCAAGTGGGCACAGTATACGCCGTGAGCCTGACACACACGCTGGCAGGCAGGCAACTGCAATTAGATTACACAGGAAAAAAAAAAAAAAAAGCAGACTGATGTTCTAGCCCTAAAAAGGGCTTTTTTGGGGTGCTGTCCTTACAGCAGAGATCAGATGAGTCCTTCAGGACTGTAGTGGACACTGAATACACTAGCCTAGCTATCGATTGAATACACTAGCCTAGCTATCGATTTCCCTATTAAATCAGCAGCAGCTACACTGCCCCTCCTCTCACTAAGAATGCAGCTTCCGAATAAATCTAAAATGGATGCTGTCCAGGAGGTGGGAGGGTCTGGGAGGGAGGGTCTACTGCTGATTGGCTGGAATGTGTCTGCTGACTGTGAGGTACAGGGTCAAAGTTTACTCAATGATGACGAATAGGGGGCAGACCGAACATCGCATATGTTCAACCTTCGCAGAGAACGCAAACATGCTATGTTCGCCGGGAACTATTCGCCTGCGAACTATTCGCGACATCACTAAGTAATTTATAGCAAATATAGGCCAAATGCTACAAAGATGGAATTATTGGTTTAATGCTAAAATTTGCTATGCCTGGACTGTAAGCTAAATAGTGGTCCCCATATTCAAAACTGCTACACAAAAGTATATATTTGAAGAATTTAGACACACCAGGATATTTATCTTTAGGTATTTTGACACATTGGGCTAGATTACAAGTGGTTCGTTAATTTATTGTGCTCCCATAAACAGTCAAAGTCCTACGTTTATGGGGGCACGATTAATAACCAGCCATTACTAGTGGATGGTTATTGCTACTGCGAGCTTGTGATAGCAATTATCGCTCCAAAAATTAACCAGCGTTCAGACCCTTTTCACACACGTGTAACCTTTTAGCACTCCACTCTTAATCTGTCCCTAAGTATATTTTCTAAGCATTCCCCACCTCCCTCTATTCGTAAATATCGACATGTTTAAACCGTTTACTACATTCTAGTGCAAACCTGTTTGCGCAAGTGCAGTAACTCTTCTTCAGATACATGCACTGTAACCTAGGTTTCAAAGAGGCATATACATACAATAAATGTTTGAAATAATTTAAAATTAACTGTAATTTTATTAGCAAAATTTGCATTGTTTTGTAATTCAGGCACACGTTCGTTGAAAAGATTCAAGTATATTTACCTTATCTCCTTTACTGTGTCCAATTAGAGAGAGTTATAAATGAGCATTTGCACTTTTCAAGCAATCACATGAAGTAGTGTTAGGGTTTCGAATTCCAAATACACTCCAGCTTCTCTAGGGCTGTGGAAAAACTAAAGATACAAATTACAGATAAAAACAGTCAAAATAAATAATGAAAGTGCATCTCATTTTTAATATGCATAATTAATCTTTTTATGGATAATTATGTTTCAAATTTTGTTTCCCTTAATTCTTGGTATTGAAAGTATAAAAAAATGAATTTGGATACAATGTTGCTTCCCAATGTAAAGTCATATGTGTAAAAAGTGAATAATATTTAATCGTAAATATCAGAGACAAATGACCTTCACATCCACTGAATCACCCTTGAGCTAAGAGCTTTGAAGTTAGATTTAAAATTAAACTAGATTATATTTTAAAGAAAACAATTATGTTAGCTATGAAACTGTAGAAGGGAATGACTTGTATGAGACTCTAAGGTAGCAATAAAATGTGACCTTTATCATTTAATTATTTATTTTGTTTTGTATATAGCAACCTTGAGAATTTGATTACATTAATTTTATTAGAATGCTGCCTAATTTGACCCATGAGTTAAATTGTTTTTGCATAGAATAGTTTAAGTGATGAAATATTATCCTAACTTTTAGTAATGAGAGAAATAATAAAAATATGACAATTAAAAATGTAGTGACCAATGCAGTGTCATAGACAGATAGATACATAGACAGAAATACATTTAAGTTATGGTGGAGATAAAAGCATGAGATTAAAATCCACCATTTCATAAAAGTAAGAACATTACCCTGTATACAATAAGGGACTGCTGTGTTTTAACACAGTATCATAAGCAAAAATCCTGAGATATTGCACATCTAATTTGCATACCTTACGCAGAATCCTCTGGTGCATTGTTAGCAATATATACAGGGTAATTCTATTGCCCTAACATACAAAATGGAGGATTCAAATCTCAAGCTTTTATCTCCATGATCATTTACATGAATTTTGCCTTTTCCTTGGAATGAGCTGCACTTAACATCAAATCAAAACCTATCATCTGCTGACGAGTGCTCATTAGCATGAATCAGCTGTCCAGAAGTGGTTTTGTTTCTGCTGCACTTACCCCAATAGGGAATTGCTGTATTTTAGCACAGTATCAGAAGCAAAAAGCCTGAGATATTGCATATCTAATTTGCATAACTTTCCCAAAATCCCAAAATCCTCTTGTGCATTGTTAACAATGAGTACAGGGTAATTGTAATTTTTAGAATTAGGTGTACTGCATTGATGCTCAGCAGTTGTGAAGGAAATTAAAGCTACTGAATAATATTCATCATGTAAAAAAGTAGGTTATTATTTCTTTTATCTCTAGTAGATAAAAAAATTGGTTATGTTTCTCTTTATTTTAAAAGAATGTATTAAATACCACATTGGTTAATTTTTAAACATATTGGATCTTATACTTGCAATGTAACATCACTATCTGTATTAATAACAATATCTAAAGCTTCTGAACAATTTTATAGTTATGTAATGGTTTGAAAACTATTTACTAAAAAGAGAAGATCTGTAGAAAAAAATGTATGGTGATAGTGGATACCATTGTCTTGTGCATTTGAAACAAAGAAAGGTTCTGTTTGATATCACTTAGGCCACTGGAGTAATATACTATTACTTATTATAATTCATACTGACTCATCCTTGCCCTAAGACCACTCAACACCTTCATTCCTGCCACTGCCTTCCTAGACTGCTGCTATCACTGTGAGGGTCACCAGAAAGCCTCCCTCAGTCTCTCAGTCAAATGTTGTAAGGAAAGTGTATTTCAAATCCAAATTTATCAAATTGATTGTTTAATAAAACAAAAATTGTATCATTTATTTTATGTGCAATTTCAATTTGCACCTGTTATGCTGGCTTGGATTTATGTAAGAATGTGCAAATAACAGATGCATCCCTCTTTGAAACTTAAATGCTAAAAAACTATATAACCTTTTAAGATTACTTATTTTATATTCAGTATCATGTGATTTAGTAAATGTAAAAATGTAGTTTCCTTCTTTAAAACTGTGTAAAAGTGCATGCAAATTTTGATGCCCGGTTTTTAAAAATTTGATTGAAAACAGGGGCACTTTAATTCATTAAAATTTACATTTCACACATGTTGTGAAAAAATCTTACCTTTTAATCTTGACAGCAGCTCCAGCTTCTTCCGCCCATCACAAAGCCTCTTCCTGGGTCTAAAATGAGGAATCCGGCTTCCTCCAATCACGGCGATGAATCAGGCAATGATTTCCCGGGGGAGGGGAAGCCATGATTGGAGGATGACCGATCCATCATTTCTGACCTCAGAAATGGCTTGCGACAACCGGGGGAAGCTGGAGCGGCTGTCAAGTTTAAAAAGTAAGTATTTTTGCACAACGAGTGAAATGTAAATTTTGAGGAATTAAAGTGCCCCTGTTTTTAATCGAATTTTTAAAAAACAGCACTTAAGCATCAAAATTTACATTCACTTTAAGTAATGTTTTCATTAAAAAGGGACAGTCTACTTAAGAATTTCTATTGTGTAAAAAGAAAGATAATCCCTTTTATTACCCATTCCCCAGTTTTGCATAACCAACACTGTAATATTAATATACTTTTTACCTCTGTGATTACCTTGTATCTAAGCCTCTACATACTGCCCCCTTATTTCAGTTCTTTTGACAGACTTGCATTTTAGCCAATCAGTGCTGACTCCTGGGTAACTTCACGTGCATAAGCTCAATGTTATCTATTTGACACACATAAACTAACGCCTTCTAGAGGTGAAAAACTTTCAAAATGCATTCAGATTAGAGGCGGTCTTCAAGGTATAAGAAATTAGCATATGAGCCTACCTAGGTTTAGCTTTCAACCAAGAATACAAAGAGAACAAAGCAAATTGGAAAGATGTGTAAAATTGCATGCCCTTTCTGAATCATGAAAGTTTATTTTGGACTTTATTGTCCCTTTAAGTTTTGTTCAGCAGCCTTGCAAATCCCCTAGCAGGACAGTAATTAGGAGCAGCTGTTTCATATAACCATCAGTGCTGTACTTTTTTGGGGAGGAGCTGTAAGACTTCTGGCTTTTGAGTGTGATGTTACCAACATGTTTAACACCTTCTCACAGGCTAATCACATAGTAACTAGGGATGGGCGAATGTGTTTATATCCGAATTTGAATGTTAGAACGAATGTTATTGTAGAAATTCGATTTACATAATAGAATGTTGATAAGAATGAATATTCTTAAAAATTCGATTTTCGAATGTTGTTTACAGTTTTCGAATGTCACATTCTAATTCGAATGTCACATTCAAATTCGAATGTTACATTCGAATGTCACATTCGAATTTGAATATTACATTTATAAAACACAATTGTAGACTAGAAACACTATTTCGAATGTCACATTCTAATCGAATATCACATTCGAATCGAATGTCACATTCGAATTTGAATATTACATTTATAAAACACAGTATTAGACTAGAAATACTATTTAGAATTTGAATGTCACATTCAAGTCGAATATCACATTCAAATCGAATATCACATTTAAAACTCAGTATTAGACTAGAAATACTATTTCAAATTTGAATGTGACATTCGAATTCGAATGTAGCATTCGAATTCGAATATTAAAAATGGAGGCCTCAGGCCTATAGGTGTACTTTGGCGCTTTGAGTACCTCAGGCCTATAGGTGTACGTTGGCGCTTTGAGTAACAACACTGTTTACATTCTGAATTCGAATATTACATTTGTTAAACACAGTTGTAGACTAGAAATACTATTTCAAATTTTAATGTCACATTCGAATTCGAATGTCACATTCGAATTTCGAATATTACATTTCGAAATTTAAAGAAAGCATAGCTAAACATTCTATTATTCGAACAAATATTTTCGAATTTTATTGAAAAATTCAAAAATGAAAATTCGAAAATTGAATGTTAGAATGTTATATAAACATTCGAAATTCGATTTGAATGAACGAATGTATCAAAATTTGTTTTAAATTTCGAATTTTTAGAAACATTCGCCCATCCCTAATAGTAACCCTGAAAAAAGTAATGCAAATGATGTATGTTCTAATAAATTAGAGAGTGCATGTTTGCATTGGAAAACAACATACAATTCTCTTTAATTGTCAGCAAATGTACAATACATTCATAGTAGTAATTTCTTATTTTTGAAAACTGCACTAAAACTAGACATAACTATAGCTCTTGGACTGTACTGTACTAAGCCAATACCAGAACCATAATAATAGCAGGAAACCTGTCCTTATCATAGGCAAATTGAGCCCATGACGCATTCTCCTTGACAACATGATGTATTCTCCTTCAAAAGTGTACATGAAAATATTTCATGTTGCGAAAATGTTTTCACAACGGAATATGTTCTATTTATTTATAAATAAATATTTCTCTATATATGTGATTTTTGGACTGGTATATCTATTTATAGTGAGCTATGTATATGAATATATATATATATATAGATATCTTGAGATCTACTGTATATACAAATATCGCATTGAAAATACATCTGAGATATTGTTTAATGTGCATAAGATTGTGGTATCTAATATTTTCATTATTTACATAGTTAAACATGTCTCTATACATATAAATCCATGTTTCTCTATGTATGTGTATGTATATAAATGTAAAATCCCTGCGTCACCTTTTTTTTCTAAAACCCGAGATCACGTATACTTTATCCCTTTTAACTTTTGTGTGCAATATTTTTTTCAAATATTTTTATTTGACAGTGTTAATGAGTGTTACTGTACTTTGTAATGTATTTTTCAAATGTTTTGTGAAACTTTTATGTTGTGCAAAACTGTTAACTACAGCTCTTTGAGCGCAGAAAGGATTGCTGCATAAAAGGCAAATGCGTGCACGCAATCACGATTACCTGCGCAATAGAAATTGATTGCGAAAAGACCACATCACGTGCAGAAAACTCCTAAAGCGCTAGTTGTAATCTTGCCCATAGAAAATACATTTAATTTGAATTATATGAAATTGAAGATAAAAATAACAATCTACGTTTGGATTAGTTTGATGCTATCACAATGTTTAGCAGCTCTAGGCCTGTGCACCAAGATTGTTATCTTTCATTTCAAACTTTCTGCATGTGAAAACATAGCTCAGAGGTTGTGCAATGCTTAAATATAGAAAAGCTGCATCACTTTTTACAAATAAAAAAACATGAAAGTCAACATTG
The DNA here is from genome assembly GCF_027579735.1 of Bombina bombina. Lineage (NCBI taxonomy): Eukaryota > Metazoa > Chordata > Amphibia > Anura > Bombinatoridae > Bombina > Bombina bombina. Next base: position 245,085,590 of record NC_069503.1, on the reverse strand, counting down.
CACACTTTCTGAGGCACCAGGTCCTACTGATCATGTGCCCAAGTTCACAGTGTATAAGTATGCCTGTCTGTGATTGGCTGATGGCTGTCACATGATACAGGGGGCACGCAAAAAACATACATTTATCAGAAAAAAAATGCACTCATTTGAAATTCAGTGTTGCATTGTCGTTTTATTATGCACTTGTTAACTATGCAGTTCTAAGATATTGGTCCTTTAAACTTTCACGATTCAGATAGAGCATGTCATTTTAAGACACTTTTAAATTCACTTATATTATCAAATTTACTCTGCTCTCTTGATATCCTTTGTTAAAAAAAAGAATATGTACATATGCTCAACAACAGTAATGCACTACTGAGATCTAGCTGGTGATCGGTGACTAGACACATTTGTCTCTTGTCATTGGCTCACCAGATGTGTTCAGCTAGCTCTCAGTAGTGACTTGCTGCTCTGGAACTGACTTTAACTATGTGTTTGATCCCTTTGCAGGGGGATTAAACACATAATTAAAAGCCAGCAATAATAAAGTGTTCTACATATTAGAACATTTTCTTTATGTGCTTATATGTCCCTTTAATGAAACACAGAAGATCGATGAGATGTTAAAGTGACAGTCAAGTCAAAATTAAACTTTAATGATTCAGATAGGGCATGCAATTTTTTTTTTATTTTTTTTTTTAAATTTCTATTTTTTTTTTTTTTTTCAAAAGTCGGTTTTACAATAAACTTAGCAAAGATGTCTCATAAAATAAACCAATACATAATCCAGGTCTAGATTTCCTTGTAACCATAAATACTTTAACAAATCATATTACATCCTACATATAGTCCCAAGCTGATCTGTCTCTTAGCCTTAACTTTAAAAAAAAAAAAATATATATATATATATATATATATATATATATATATACATTAGCCAAAGAACCTGGGAATTGCTTACTATATATAGTCATATATCCCATTCCTGAGTATAACAGAAAAAATGCATAACCGAAGCTTAAATAATTCGCCTGTCAGGCGAAATCTCTTACAGGAAGAACCCTACAACCTCTCACTCTTCGTCTATTTAGAATTAATCACGTAGAACAAGTCATGTTGCCTCCTAACATTAGTAACAGATTCACTCTCTGAGGGTTTGGTTTATGACTTGGTGAGGTATTCATGTGGACATCTACTGGAGACTAGAAAAAGGTTCTTGAAACCCACAAAACCAACCAGACAAACAAACAGAAACAAAACAAAGCTCCAAGACAAAAAACAAGGAAAAACAATAAGAACGATACCAACAAAAAAACAACAACAATGACACAAAAGAAAAAAAAAAAAAAAAAAGGTTAACCAAAAAAAGATTAGGATACGGCAGGTTACCATAATCCCAAAAAAAACAATTCTGTGTTTCTAAGAGGATATATTAGATGTTCAACCTCAGCGGGAGGAAGAGCTTTGATGAACGGTGACCATTTAGAAAAAAAGACCCTAATATCATGATCACTATTTAAATTAGTGTCAAATTGTTAGATAATACATTGTTTTTTCAAACAGTTCTTTACTTCTAAAATATTGGGAATTGCTTTTGTTTTCCATTTTTTTAATATAAGGTATCTGGTGGCTAAAATCGCTAGATTAATGGTTTTATGGTTGTGCTGGTGCTTCCCTATATCAATGTGGAGGAAAATTACATTTATCGACGACAGGATCAGGGAGGTGACACCCAATGAATTAGTAAGCCAGTATTGTAGCTTAAACCAGAAATTTCTGATTGTTGGGCAACCATAAAGCATATGCAGAAGGTTAGCTGTTGGAAATGAGCATTTCGGGCAGGTATTGAAATTGGTGTTCCTACATTTGAACCCTTTATCTGGAGTGAAATAGGTCATATGGAGTAATTTAACGTGTGACTCCCTCCAAGAGGCAGAGAGAGTCACACTAGTGATTTCTTGAATTGAAAGAGAAGGTAATCTAGGATCCAGGGAGTTTTGCGTTATCATTGCAGCCCATTTAGAATGGATTTTTTCCAAGGTACCGGGACCCTTGATTGAGGTCAAGATTTGATATATATATATAAGAGACTGACATATGACCATTTTTAATTAAGAGAAGCCAATTCTCAACAGTCCCTAAGGACCAATTCCAACCATAGTCAGTAACAAGTTTAAGTACAAAATGTCTCGCTTGGAGATAAGCGAAAAAGTCTTTATGAGAGAGATGAAATTCCTCCTGAAGAGAATTGAATGATTTAATATATCTTCTGTCAAAATCTAATAATTGATAAGCATTTACAAGGCCTATGGACTTCCATCTAAGAAAAAGTGTTAAATGTAGCCCAGCTTGAAACTCGGGGTTACCCCAGAGTGGGATATATCTCGAGACACTAGGTTCGATGAGCAGAGAGTTTCAAATCTTCCTCCATATCTGAATTGGATTATAAATGAATTTTACCTTTTTTATTTCAGACGGGATTAGACTGTTATTGTATTAAAGCAGTCGGGGAATAAGGATAGGTTATATTATTTTCAAGCTCATTATTTGTTACATAATTCCTGGTAGATATCTAATCTGTTACAACTCGTGCGAGACGGGCTTGATTATAAGAACGAAGATCAGGAAGCCCTCCAAACTTTCTGGGTAGAGATAGTTTAGAAAGTGAGATTCTGGATTTCTTATTTTGCCAGATAAAAGATCGTAGTGCCGAATTGAAAAGGATTATATCCTTCAACTTAAGAATCAGCAGAATATTCTGAAGGACATAGAGGATTTTAGGGAGAAGAATCCTCTTATAAATAACTATACATCCAGAGAGAGAAAGAGGGAGATTCTGCCAATTTTTAAAGGTTTCCTTTATTTTTTTGAGCACTGGAGAGATATTCAGAGTATAACAGTTATCGGGGTTGGAGGATATCCTGATACCTAAATAAATGAGTCCTGGACTATACTGAAAGGTATAACTGACAATGAATCTTTAGTCTGTTTGATCCAAAGAAGCTCTGACTTTGATGTATTAACCCTATAGCCAGAAAAAGATCCGAACTGTTCTATAATTAAAAGAAGCTTTGGAATATTTATAGAAGTGTTAGACACATAAATTAAAATGTCGTCAGCATAAAGGGCTATTTTAAGTTCCTTTCTCTCAATTTTAATTCCTTCGAGCTGCTGGCGGATTAAAATAGCAAGAGGTTCAATAGAGAGATCAAAGAGGAGCGGAGAGAGAGGACACCCCTGTCTGGTTCCCCTCTCCAGCACTATATCCTGCGACATAGAACCATTCACTAGCAATCTCGTAGAGGCACTTTTGTAAAGATTATTAGCAAACTGGAGAAAGTTACCTCTAAGACCAAACTGATGTAGGGTAAATGAAAGATGATCATAGAGGACCGAGTCAAAGGCTTTTTAAGTGTCTATAGAGATGATTGCCATATCGGGTGTGTCCTCTCCCCTCGCCTGTCCCACATCCTCCCTTGTTTTGAAATGATCTATCGTGAGGAAGACTTTCCTAATTTTAGCCTAAGAAACGCGTTTTAACAAGAACCCAGCTTGATCTTTGTCAATGATAGTAGAGAGAAGGGGTTGGAGCCTTTTTGCTAGGATAGCAGTGAGCAGTTTATAATCAGTATTAAGGAGCGCAATAGGTCTATAGGACTCTTTTCTAGTTGGGTCTTTCCCTTGCTTTAATATTAAAACAGTGTGTGAAGAAGCAAAATTAACTATGGGTTTGGTACCTTATATATATATATATATATATATATATATATATCATTAAACAAGAGAGTTAGATGTGGAATTATTGAGGGGGATAGTATTTTGTAGAATTCATTTGGGAGGGCGTCCGGACCCAAGGCTTTATTAGGAGAGGGATTCTGAATTGCAGTAGCAACTTCTAGCAACTTCTAGGTCTGAGATAGGCAGGTAGAGAGTTTTGAGTAGGTCGGGGGTTAAGAACGGAAAATATATTTTGTGCCAAAAGTCTTCGCATTCAATCTTGTTTGAAACCTTGGAGGAATATAAAGCCTTATAATATTCCGAGAAGACCTTCAGCAATTCTTCTGCTGATTTAAAATACTTACCTTCAGAACATATAGAATCTATCATAGAAGGTGCTTTATCTCGTTTAATCAAGTTTGCCAGAAGTTTCCCTGTTTTATTTCCATAATGATATAGCTTGGAATCTGAGGTCCCTCTGAGTAGCCTTATATAAAAGAAAGGAATCTCTTTCCCCTAATGCAGAAGTATATCTGGTCCAATTTTCTGAGGTTTTCTCATAGATGTAATGGTTGTATGCATTTGTGACTGCTCTCAGCAGTTCCCGTTCCCTTGCTTTAAGTCTCTTAGACCTAGAGATACTATATGCTAAAATTTCCCCCCTGAGGGCAGGCGGAGCCAACTTTGAAACCAGACGATCGCACATCTCAATAGCTCTGAATATATATATAAATAAATTAAGTTTAACGACCGTCTGTGCTCACTTATTCATCTTTTTGGCTATTATGGAAGACCAGAAACTGAAGCTGTTACCAGCAACTAACTTCAGAGAGAGTAATTCTATATAAACGGATCCTTACAACCCGAGTGTGTTCAACGCTGAACACGAGATCTGAGGTAGCCATTTTGCGGCCTAAACAGTACTTCCAAGAGAGAGTAAATTCAATCAAGGACTATTATTTCTAATCCCTAACTTAGGGATCTACTACCCTGTCTAACTATGGAGGATGCAGAACACATTATGGAACAGATGCATATCTTCTTGGATGGGTGTAGAGGTATGTTCGGACACCAATTTATAATGAAGCCACAACAGGCAGCTATAACGCATACAGCTCACGCTACCCATTCACCCATTCTCAAAAATGTCCCAGAGTATAAGAGAGATATGGGTTCACAAAGCCTGTCATCTCCTTCACATCAAGTACAGACCTCTATGGGAGTGAGACACATGACGACAGCACTCTACATGACAGCAGTGGACTTAGGTGACAAAACCGCCATGACTAAATACTTATGATCCCCAGGCAATGCTAGCCGAGTCTACGTATCATCTAACGATATAGACTGTAATGTTCTGGAGAGGTGCCAGGCATCTTGTATTGTGACTCGCAGTGGTCCTTGGGTTCAGGTTAGGGAAGATCAGTTCCGTGGAGCAGCAGCTTGGAAAGACTCTTACCTCTCATGTTCGGTATTGCTCCCCCACTCGGATGGCCTTATTCAGCATCTCTTGGGCATCAAGGTTCAGAATTCCAGCATACTACATGGGCTTATTCCTAAGGCTCCCATCAAACTTAACATGATAGGATCTCGACAGTTTCAGGGTGTAAAGGTGTTGGCTGAACTTTTATTCTCCTAATGCTCAGTACTGGGGTAGCACACTATTTATATATACCTGCTGTCAACTTTTCCTTTGTAAAAGTAGCCCCGGTGATAGCATACAGACTTTCTATTATTGGCCACCCAGACTGTTTGGTGTGATATCAAGATGAGCCTCGTAGTACAGTCAGACATCTAAATTGGACGTGCTGCGGAACCAAGTTACAGAAAAGCACTCTAGGGTACATTTGCAGTCCAGCTGTGTCACTTCTGGCTCTATTATTATTTGTTTTCAAATGATGATTTATGGACCTGATATCTTATGCAATGCAAATTCAATGCCATTAAATTAGGACACTAGAAGACGATGACTATTTGATGTTAAATCACGCTGTGCTCCTTTCCATTGTTGCAGCTATAATTATATTTCTATGTCTAACTTTGTATGATGTTCAAATGGTTCAGTTGTTATTGTGTGTTCTGTGTTGTCTTATATAAACCTATTCCTAAAGTTATAGTTTAGCTTAAAATCACTTTCTGGGGGTTCCAGGCCTCCCACACCACTTATCATATGTTAATGTTTTCTCTGGTTTGGTGGGGGATGCTAACGAGTACCTAGTTATTTGGTGTATCTTACTGACCAAGGTTGGTGTTAGGACTTCTTACCAAGCTGTGGGCATTTTTAGATCATTTACAAGATTGTTTTAGTCTATTTGCCTCATTTACAGGTTATAATTATAATGTTACTTGAAAGTCAGGGATTGTGCTATAGTCACTACTGCTCCCTATTAGATAGCAAACTATTGTTCCCTCCTTTTATTTCACTATGTTTGAAAGTCCTGCAGGCTGCAACCCCTGTATGCTATGTTCCCTCTGGAGCCTACCAACACCTATTGCTTGATGTTGCATTTTTGACTGAATTAGAGCTCCCCTCATCTTATAAGTATTTTCCTTTTATCAGATACTTTTGTGTCAATGACTCCGTCCCCCAACATATAGTGTATATATTTGCTGTTCATTGCATTTCTGTGTTGTGTGTTTTTTAAATTACATGTTATCTGAGACACTTATATACATATAGTTCATAATGGGACAAGGATTCAAAATAAAATATCATGATGGTAGGTGCTATAATCATTTGTCACTACTGGAGGGAAGTTAAAGCTTAACGTGGTGAAGGCATATTATATTTGAGATACTTCACAAATAAGTTGTGTATGTATTATATGATGAGGCTTCTCCTATTGATGCGGGATCCTCCTATATATATGCAGCTGGATCCTTGTTATAGTATAATTTGTTTACTGGTATCATTGTGTTCTTGGGGGCAGTGTGCTGTCTGCGGCCGAGACAGCACGACGTGTCTGTATTAGTATACATGTATAAAGCTTTATTGCTGAGAATCCACTGTTAAATATTAAAGAGACAGTCAACTAAATATGCCTTTCCACCTGGAAATGATAGACTATTTGTGTAAGGATATTAGTTATTCCCTGTTGTTTACTGATAGCTATCACCCCTCAGCTCACACTCTGTATTACTAATTACATGCACCTTCTTATGTGATGATGGCAACCTTTATGTGTAAGGATCTTAGTTCCATGCTATTTGAAAATACTGGAGAGCTAGGGCCCTGCTGATGGGTTAGGTTGAACACCTATACTGCTATTAGCTTTCTTCTAGAGGCTGTTTCTTATAGTAGGGTCAATTGTCTCCTCACTTGATAACTCTCTCATATGTCCAGCTGTATTGTAGTTTGCATCTTTAATTAACCCTATGTTATTAGAATCCATAAGAGAGCCATTGTCCTGCTGTTAGGTTGGTCTCCGTCCTCCACCCCCTCCCCTCCCCCTCCTTTTTCTCCACCATATATCACACTCTGGTCTACGCGTGCGTGCCCGGAAGTGTGTTGTGTGGTTTCCCTCGTAAAATACCACAAAGCACAAAAAAATTCCCATTATATATATTATATTTAACTTTCCATATGCCTTTGAGATTTTTGGTTTGTTGTAATGTAAGTTGGATATCTTTTGATTGTTTCAAGGCACAAAAAACATAAAATTGTGAGGTTAAGATTCTTTATTATGCAACAAAAATAGAAAATGTGAGGTTTACCTATAGTATTTTTTGCATAACTGTGATGTAACAGACTTGTTTATTTTGTGGCAACTTGATTGATATGTTCTTTTCTGCATATGTATCTGATTGCTGTAACATATTGCGTTTGTTATTTTATATGTAACCTCAATAAAAATTATTTAAAAAAAAAAAAAATTCCCCCCTGAGAACCGCGTTTGCTGTTTCCCAAAACAGCGCAGGACAAGAGATATGCTCCTGATTAAATAAGGTAAACTTACGGAATTTGGCATTGAGACAATTTTTAAATTTGAGGTCGGAAGCTAAATACGAGGGGAAAGAGAAACAGGCATTCCTATGAGTAGAATAGTCTGACTGAAACTCAAGAAAAATCGGAGCATGATCAAACACACTAATTGGTAGTATCACTGCTAGGACTTTCGATTTGCATAATCTTTCATCTAACAAGAACAAATCTATTCTTGAAAGTGATTTATGTGCCTTAGAGAGGCATGAGTAATCTCTAGCATCAGGGATTTGAGATCTCCATATATCACATACCCTCAGATTGCGAAAGATCCTAATGAATAATTTTGATTCCAAATTGTCTCTCTTAGTTTTCATGGGGATGGGATTCTGTCTCAGCCTATCAAAGGGGTACTGCGGGGCCATGTTAAAATGGCCTCCTAGTATCAGGTAACCTTCTGCAAAAGATATCATCTTATTTTGTAGTGATTCCCAAAAGGAAAGATTAAAAATATTACAGAAACGTTACAGTGTATACATTGTTTTTGCTATCTTGATTTTTACCATTAGGTATCTCCCGTCATGATCGGTGTCGAGATGCAGCACTTCATAGGATAGTTTTTTTTCCAAAAGAATCGCTACACCGCTTTTCCTCTTCAGACTAGAAGAAAATAAAACTTCCTTAACCCAGGACGATTTAAGTTTGAGAACTTCATCAGATTTTAAGTGGGTTTCCTGTAAAAAGGCAATATCAGTGTTTTGCTTAAGTAAGATATTAATAATTTACGTTTGATGGGATATGTAAGACCTCCTATATTCCAGGAGGTCAATTTAAAACTACCTGCCGTATCCATAATCTAAAAACACAACAAAGATAAAAAGAGAGAAGAAGGAAAACAAAAACAAAAACACACACATTACTCCATTTAAAGAACACATAAGAGGGACATTACCTCTAATTCCCTCGTACCCCTTATACTCAAAGGGACCGGTCATCTACGAAAGAAGTCTCAAATATATACATGGTTATATTCAGATTCAAATTTTATCGTGGATATGTCTCCTCATAAAAAAATTCTGCCTCTTAGGCAGATTCAAAAAAATGTGTATGGCTGTCTATCAGCAATTTCAACCTTGCTGGATACAGTAAGGTTGCCCGGAGACCTTGATTTATAAATTTTGTGCAAATTGGAGCAAACTCCCTCCTCTTTGCTGCTGTGTCTACAGAGTAATCCTGGAACAGAAGGATTTTTACATCTCCCAAATAAATAGGTTGGTGTTTGAGAAAGGCTTGTAACAATGTAACTTTATTTTGAAAATTTAAAACCATAGCTATAATTGGCCTAGGTCTTCTATTCATTTTATTCAATGTAGGTGGACCTATCCTGTGAGCCCTTTCTAGGACTATCTGAGGGTGAGATTCTGGGATCTGCAAAAGCTGAGGTAATGTGACTGTTAGGAGTTGGTCAAGATCCTCATATTGTTTCTCTTCTGGAACCCCTATAACTCTAAAGTTGTTCCTTCTTAATCGATTTTCTAAATCTTCCAGTTTACTCTGTATTTTCAGAAGTGTAGTGTTTGTGGATTCGAGATTAGTGTTGTGACCCATAGTAAGATCTTCAAGATCTGAAATTCTTTGTTCAGCCTCAGAGAGTCTACAAGCAAATTGTTTTACTTTGTTAGATAAAATTGCAATATCTTGTTTGATCTCATTTTTAAGGATATCAAATTTAGGGGCCAAGGCTTCTGAGATGCTGGAAACTAGCGATTGAATATCTAACGGCTCAGTCGTAGATGAAAGATTATACATGGGTTATTGTGTAACTGTCGAGGTTTCAAAGGCAGCTTTATTCTTCTTATCTCTTTGTGTACCCGTCATGACTGAAGGTGAGGTTTTGGGGTGATTGTGAAGATATTTATCCATATATTATGTGTGATACCAAAATAGTAAATTAAGTGAATTGTGAGAAAGTGAAAGAAAAATTGATAGCCCTCTGGCAAGGGGATAAGAAGGGTACTACTTACCCTAATGGTAAACCCGTGATTTAAAAGGAGGGGAGTTTAACCCACTCTATAGTGTGAAGAAAAAGTGACCTTTGTGATAAGTGATATCAGTGTGCCATAAAAAAAAGAAAAAAAGGGAGTCTTATCTACTAGTGAAGAGATAAAGTGAGATCAGAAGGTTCTCTAGAACGATTAAGAGGGGATACAAGAGAGAAACAAGAAGTGGGGAATATATGTCCCCCAAAATGATACACCTAGAATACAATCTCCACAGGGGTCTACCATGATCAATTATGACTGAATCCGTAAGAGGATACAGAGAGCCTAATAGTGTTTCTGGGAGAAGGGATAATTGGAACAACTTCTTTTATGAGTATAAATAAAGTCAAAGAGGAATACTACAAATAAAAAGGCAGAAGCTATTTCAAGTATACTTATATCTTTGACAGCCCTGTTGACCTTTTCTAAATAAAAAGGTTCTAATAATGTAAGACTGGGACTTCCCGATACTTCTTTAAGTCTAATACATCTCTCTTTCTTTCCCCCTTTCTATTTCTTTCCCTTTCTATTTCTCTCCTTCCTTTACCCCTCAAGAAAAAAGCATGTAGAAAATACTTAAACTTAGTAACATATAAAAAAAAATATGTATACAGATGGAGCAAGAATCATAATCATCATATGGGAATATAGTCCTTGCTAAGTTTAATTCAGGAAAACAGATCTTTTCCTTTATAGACCCCACAATCTCAGTGGGAACAAATGGAGAAAGTTCAGTTTATGAGGTGTCTTGGGTTCCAGAAGGGATAGTAATCCCATATGATGGAGATTTAGAGGTGGCTTACCATTCAGGTTGGTCCTTAGAGGGTGATTGATGAGGCAACCAGGCACAAAGAAATCGCCTTCACCCCTCCTGCACAGAAGCTACAATAGGAACAAAGCTCCAGGAACAGAGCAAGCCACCCTACGTCCAACAGTGGTACCCCAGAATCCAGTATAAAAAGGTACCACTCCTGTCAGATGTATAAGAAGCAAATCCAGACTCACAGAGGGGGCCTCCAGCCAGAGCCCCGGTACAGAGGCCAAGCAGACGCCAACACAAACCCGCTCTTGTGGAAGCGGCAAGAGGGCGAAGTGATAGGGGCCAAACAGGAGCGGCAGCCTCCAGATGAGAAACGATCAGCAGCCCTGAGTCAGCAAACCGAGGAAACACACAGCCATTTAAGCGGCAATCACAGCGACGGAACCTCCGAGCCCCTCATGCAGCAGTGAAGCAAGAACAGGGCCCATGGATCACAGAGGTTAGATGATCCACTTCATACTTAATTGGCAGAAGCAGGAAGAGAGCTACTCCTGCGAGGAGGAGGCAAAAGCAATTCCAACTCTCTAGGAGGCGTTCGGCTACAACTCCAGCAAGGAAGCAGGCCAGACACTGGAACAACACCCCTTTCGCAGCACCAGTGGGAGGGGGAGATGGTCTGGTCCGGACAGAAGCAGCAATCTCAGAGAAGAGGTTAGGTAGCAGCTCAAAGCCGGTAATCAGAGGAACCGCCCATTGATCGCCCAGTGCAGATCGAACTTGTAGAGTTGTCAGGTGAGTCCTAGGTGATTCTTACCAGCCGATAGAAGCTTTGGTATAGAGAGCAAAGTAACTCCCCCCTCACACAGCACCCGTGGGAGGGGGGAATTAAATAATGCGGGCTGGTAGTCTTCGGACTTAAAGATGTAATATTATGCGGAGGAGATAAGAGACATCGAGTGATGAATAGAAGGCAGTTAAGGGCGGCCAGTCCTTTCAAGGGCTGTATCAATCAGCACAGTTGGGGCTGGTGAGGCACTGCTGGGGCTCTGGTAGTGATGACAGTTAGGCTAAACAAGCCGCCCAAGGTTTAGGGTTTTTTGGCGCATAGATCCTCCGCCAGCAGCTCGTGGGGAAACTCAGAGCAGGTGTTTCACCTGACCTTACACACACGCTCCTCCCCCCAGAAACACCAGGGCATGCAATTTTAAACAACTTTCCAATTTACTTTTATCGTCAAATTTGTTTTGTTTTCTTGGTGTTCTTTGTTGAAAGCTAAACCTAGGTAGGCTTATAGGCTGATTTCTACTCCCTTTAAGGCTGCCTCTTATCTCAGTGAATTTTACAGTTTTTCCCAGTTAGACAGTGCTTGTTCATGTGTACCATATAGATAATATTGTGCTTGCTCCTGTGGAGTTATTTATAAATAAAAAGAGAGAAGTGCTCAACCTGGGAACAAACAATAGCATAATAGCATGTTCTATGGCTAGTTACCACCCAAGAAGCAGCCTCTTTTTGTTCAACATGTGCCTTTCACAGAGAATAACTTTCCTGTAGCATATCAGTCTGATCCTAACTTAACAGTACAGTCCAGCCCTGAAATTTAGGCAATCCCTCTCTGAACGATAGAAACAGCAAAACCCCAGACGTATGTTTCAACCTTGTGTGGGCCTCATCTATTGGCCTGTACTGTTTGCTTTTTCTCTTGTTCAGAGAGGGATTGCCTGGTATTTTGGGACTGGGCTGTACTGTTAAATGGACACTGAACCCAATTTTTTCTTTCATAATTAAGATAGAGCATGACATTTTAAGCAACTTTCTAATTTACTCCTATTATCAACTTTTCTTTGTTCTCTTGCTATCTTTATTTTAAAAGCAAGAATGTAAATCTTAGCAGCCAGACCATTTTAGGTTCAGCACCATGGATAGTGCTTGCTTATTGGTGGCTTACATTTTCCCACCAATAATCAAGCATAACCCAGGTTCTCAACCAAAAATTGGCCGGCTCCTATGCATCACATTCCCGCTTTTTAAATAAAGATAGCAAGAGAACGAAGAAAAATTGATAATAGGAGTAAATTAGAAAGTTGCTTAAAATTGCATGCTCTATCTGAATCATGAAAGAAAAAAAAATTGGGTTTAGTGTCCCTTTAAGTCAGGATCAGACTGATATGCTACAGGAAAGTTATTCTCTGTGAAAGGCACATGTTGAGCAAAAAGAGGCTGCTTCTTGGGTGGTAACTAGCCATAGAACAAGTTATTGTTCATTCCCAAGTTGAGCTATTCTCTTTTTATTTATGCAAATTAGGGCCTAGATTTGGAGTTTTGCGGTAGTCGTGAAAACCAGCGTTAGAGGCTCCTAACGCTGGTTTTAGGCTACCTCCGGTATTTGGAGTCACTCAAAATAGGGTCTAACGCTCACTTTTCAGCCGCAACTTTTCCATACCGCAGATCCCCTTACGTAAATTGCGTATCCTATCTTTTCAATGGGATTTTTCTAACTCCGGTATTTAGAGTCGTGTCTGAAGTGAGCGTTAGACATCTAACGACAAAACTCCAGCCGCAGGAAAAAAGTCAGTAGTTAAGAGCTTTCTGGGCTAACGCCGGTTTATAAAGCTCTTAACTACTGTACTCTAAAGTACACTAACACCCATAAACTACCTATGTACCCCTAAACCGAGGTCACCCCACATCGCCGCAACTCGATTACATTTTTTTAACCCCTAATCTGCCGACCGCCAACTACGTTATCCTTATGTACCCCTAATCTGCTGCCCCTAACACCGCCGACCCCTATATTATATTTATTAACCCCTAATCTGCCCCCCACAACGTCGCCGCCAGCTACCTACACTTATTAACCCCTAATCTGCCGACCGCAAAGCGCCGCCACCTACGTTATCCTTATGTACCCCTAATCTGCTGCCCCTAACACCGCCGACGCCTATATTATATTTATTAACCCCTAATCTGCCCCTCTCAACGTCGCCTCCACCTGCCTACACTTATTAACCCCTAATCTGCTGAGCGGACCGCACCGCTACTATAATAAAGTTATTAACCCCTAATCCGCCTCACTAACCCTATAATAAATAGTATTAACCCCTAATCTGCCCTCCCTAACATCGCCGACACCTAACTTCAATTATTAACCCCTAATCTGCCGACCGGAGCTCACCGCTATTCTAATAAATGTATTAACCCCTAAAGCTAAGTCTAACCCTAACACTAACACCCCCCTAAATTAAATATAATTTTAATCTAACGAAATTAATTAACTCTTATTAAATAAATTATTCCTATTTAAAGCTAAATACTTACCTGTAAAATAAATCCTAATATAGCTACAATATAAATTATAATTACATTGTAGCTATTTTAGGATTAATATTTATTTTACAGGCAACTTTGTAATTATTTTAACCAGGTACAATAGCTATTAAATAGTTAAGAACTATTTAATAGCTACCTAGTTAAAATAATTACAAAATTACCTGTAAAATAAATCCTAACCTAAGTTACAATTAAACCTAACACTATACTATCATTAAATTAATTAAATAAAATACCTATAATTACCTACAATTAAACCTAACACTACACTATCAATACATTAATTAAATACAATATCTACAAATAACTACAATGAAATAAACTAACTAAAGTACAAAAAATAAAAAAGAACTAAGTTACAAAAAAAAAAAATATTTACAAACATAAGAAAAATATTACAACAATTTTAAACTAATTACACCTACTCTAAGCCCCCTAATAAAATAACAAAGACCCCCAAAATAAAAAATGCCCTACCCTATTCTAAATTACTAAAGTTCAAAGCTCTTTTACCTTACCAGCCCTGAACAGGGCCCTTTGCGGGGCATGCCCCAAGAAGTTCAGCTCTTTTGCCTGTAAAAAAAAACATACAATACCCCCCCCCAACATTACAACCCACCACCCACATACCCCTAATCTAACCCAAACCCCCCTTAAATAAACCTAACACTAAGCCCCTGAAGATCATCCTACCTTGTCTTCACCTCACCAGGTATCACCGATCCGTCCTGGCTCCAAAATCTTCATCCAACCCAAGCGGGGGCTGGCGATCCATCATCCGGTGGCTGAAGAGGTCCAGAAGAGGCTCCAAAGTCTTCATCCTATACGGGAAGAAGAGGCGATCCGGACCGGCAACCATCTTGATCCAAGCGGCATCTTCTATCTTCATCCGATGACGACCGGCTCCATCCTGAAGACCTCCACCGCGGACCCATCTTCTTCCGGCGACGTCCAACTGAAGAATGACGGTTCCTTTAAGGGACGTCATCCAAGATGGCGTCCCTCGAATTCCGATTGGCTGATAGGATTCTATCAGCCAATCGGAATTAAGGTAGGAATATTCTGATTGGCTGATGGAATCAGCCAATCAGAATCAAGTTCAATCCGATTGGCTGATCCAATCAGCCAATCAGATTGAGCTCGCATTCTATTGGCTGATCGGAACAGGTAAGTGTTTCCGCATAGCAAACAATGGGGCTGCATTAGGAGCTGAACACGGCTTTTTTGCAGGTGTTAGGTTTTTTTTCAGCTCAAACAGCCCCATTGTTTTCTATGGGGGAATCGTGCAAGAGCACGTTTTTGAGGCTGGCTGCTTGCGTAAGCAACTCTGGTATCGAGAGTTGAAGCTGCGTTAAATATGCTCTACGCTCCTTTTTTGGAGCCTAACGCAGCCTTTATGTGGACTCTCAATACCAGAGTTATTTTTATGGTGCGGCCAGAAAAAAGCCGGCGTTAGTTTTTCGGGTCATTACCGACAAAACTCCAAATCTAGCCGTATGAATCTTAGCGAAGTCTCCCTAAGCGTGATGCGGGAATCCAGACATTGACCCGTTGCTCAGTGTGCCTAGAGGGATATGGCTGCACCTCACTGACGAGGCTAGGGTTGCCACCTCAACCATGTTTTCCTGGACACTTATGAGTTACACATGCTGCAGGCTGTGCAGGGAGGAACATGTATTGTGTTTCTGGACAGCACTATTCATATTCCTCCCTGCACACCCTTCAGCATGTGTAACTTATAAGTGTTCTGTATTTTAAGGGACGAGTGGCAACCCTAGACGAGGCCCACACTAGGCTGAAACGTACGCTGGGGTTTTGCCGTTTCTTTTGTTCAGAGAGGGATTGCCTGGTATTTCGGGGCTGGACTGTACTGTTAAGTCAGGATCAGACTGATTTGTTACCAGAAAGTTCTTTTCTGAGAAAGGCACATATTGAGCAAAAAGTGGCTGCATCTTGGGTGGAAACTAGCCATAGAACAAGCTATTATGCGATTGTTCATTCCCAGGTTGAGCGCTTCTCTCTCTTTCTTTATGCAAATTATGTCTCTTAGGGAAGTCTCCCTAAGCATGATGTGGGAATCCAGACGTGGACCCGTTGCTCAGTGTGACTAGAGGGATATGGCTGCACCTCACTGAAGAGGCCCACAATAGGCCAAAACGTACGTATGGGGTTTTGCCGTTTCTCTTGTTCAGAGAGGGATTCCCTGGTATTTCGGGGCTGGACTGTACTATTAAGTCAGGATCAGACTGATATGCTACAGGAAAGTTCTCTCTGAAAGGCACATGTTGAGCAAAAAGAGGCTGCTTCTTGGGTATCAACTAGCCATAGAACAAGCTATTATGCTATTGAGCGCTTCTCTCTTTTTATTTATGGGAGTTATTTATGAGACAGCGCTGATTGGCTAACATGCAAGTTACTAAAAAGCACTGAGATAAGGGGGAAGTCTGCAGAGATTTGGATACAAGGTAATCACAGAGGTAAAAAATATAATAATATAACTGTGCTGTTTATGCAAAACTGGGGACTGGGTAATAAAGGGATTATCTGTCTTTTTAAACAATAACCTTTTAAAAGTAGATTGTCCCTTTAAGGCAAACATCCCACATTACATGTTTTAAGACTATACAGATGAACAGCTTTGTGTGTATATATGTAAAACAAGACAGTAATTTTTTCAGCTAAAAATTACTTTTTTTTCTGAGAGCTGGTCATGCTCATTAGAACTTATATAACAAAAATCTCAAAGAGCAAATCAGGAGTTCAATGGATTCTTATTGTATAAGATGTGAGCTTTTATTTTTAGCCAGAATGCTCAGTTAATTTTTCTATCTGTTGTTTGTGCTTAAAGGGATATTAAAGCACATTTCTTTCTTTCATGATTCAGATAGTCCATGCAATTTTAAGAAACTTTCTAATTTACTTCTACTATCCTTTTTTTCTTTGTTCTCGTATCTTTATTTGAAAAAGCAATGATTTAAGTTTAAGAGCCAGCCCATTTTTGTTTCAGCACCCTGGTTAGCGCTTGCTGATTGGTGGCTACATTAGCTAAACCAATCAGCAAGCGCTACCCAGCTGCTGAAACAAAAATGGGCCGTCTCTTAAGCTTAAATTCCTGCTTTTCAAATAAAGATATCAAGAGAATGAATTTTTTTTAATAATAGGAGTAAATTAGAAAGTTGCTTAAAATAACATGCTCTATCTGCATCATGAAAGAAAAAAAATGGGTTTAATATCCCTTTAAGCATAGAGTTTTACTGCCTCTAAAATACAATTACAAGTTCAACATGATTAGGTTTTTTTGTTTTATTTTAACTGCATGATGCTTAATTAAACCGCTTTGGGCCAGATTACAAGTGGAGCGTTATTTAGCACTTTTGTTTGTGCGCTAACTCAGAAAGAAGTACGTTTTTTGCTTGCATTGAGTAGTGCTCCTATTAAATGTTGAAAGTAAACTGTTTTTGCATGAGCACTAAATGCCGAATGCAGAATATGCTCTATTTAATCATAAATACATATTTCTACCTACAATATATCTGTTTGTTTTTTTTAGGTAAAATATATATCTATACCTATATATATATATATATATATATATATATATATATATATATATATATATATATACCACTTGTAATCTAGGCTTATATATTTTCTGTAGCAAGATTATTATTATTATTGTTTTTGTTATACGTTTCTTCTGTAATTTTGCTTTAATATTTAGATCATGCATTTATCAGACTTTTTGATATTGTAATCTTAACATTTGATATTAGTTTTCATTCCATACATGCAGGGAATTAAAAGACTCATTCTCCAGCTTTCAAGCTAGTTTTTATTCAAAACAATGAAGATTACCATAGGGCAGCTGACATAAGCACCTGGGAAAGCTTTTCTTGTAATTTACTAAGCATATAATTTGACTGCAAATGAGTCATGTTTTTTTGTCTGGCAAAAGACCAGTCCATATAGCTGTAGAGGAAACAAAGGGAGGGATTTTGCATAAGAAAAAAAATATATATATTCTTTATTTTACTAGCAAAATATGCCTGTTTTCTTTGTATATTGCATTAGACATTGTGAAGAAAATTGCTTGATTTCATTTTGCCGTGTTGTATGGTATATTATAGTTGATTCATTGTCAAGATTGTATCATTACATTTAAAGCATTCAAAATTTGTTTATTAGGCATGAGAGAATTAATACCAAGAAGGGAAATTTAGGGGACTCTATGACACTCAACCAGAATGATGTGGATGACTTGGCAACTTTGGAAGTTCTTGATGAGGTATAGTACAATATTACATATTTTTAACAAGAAATATAAGAAAATATTACACAAAATGTATTTTTATTTTCTACAAAATCATCATAGACTTTATTATAGACTTATGTAGAGAGAATGTTTTATATATTTATACATATATATATATATATATATATATATATATATATATATATATATATATATATATATATTTATTTATATATTCAACTGTAATAGATTATGCTCCATCATTTAAAAAAAAAAAAAAAAAAAAAATATGAGAGAACAGTTTATTGGGTAGCAGAGCTTTATAATCAAATTTATAGGTTACAGCAAGATTACCCAAAAAATAGTTTGGTATCTACTTGTAAATTCTTAATGGTCAATTAGTATATCATGTGATTTCTTCTTTCTCCCACAGCAAAGGGAATATAATGGGTTCAAGTTAAAGAATTGTGTAAAAAATATATTCTGCACAAATATCGTCTACACCATAATAGTGAAATCAAGTAAAAACAGGATTTTAGCATGTGTAATTGGTTTTGAGCATATATTTACTTATCTTTAGTATGCACATAGGTAGACCAAGGTGATAAATATTACATAAAAGCATATTATTACCTTCTTGGCACCCCTTATTTAATCATGTATGCTTAAAGGGAAAGTCTACTTGATTTAAAAGATAGATGATGCCTTTACTACAACATTGTTAAATTAATATACTTTATAACCTCTAAGATCGACTGTTTCTAAGCCCCAGCAGGCTGCCTCTTATCTCAGTGCTTTTGAAATATTGCACAACAGCTAGACACTGCTAGTTCATGTGTGCCATATAGATAACATTGTGCTCACTCCCGTGGAGAATAATGGTTATGCAAGGACCAGTATTGATTGGCTAAAGCAAGATTGTACAAAGCACTGAGATAAGGGGCATTCTGCAGGGTTAAGATACAGATAATCATAGAGGTAAAAACTATATTAATATAAGTGATGGTTATGCAAAACTGGGGAATAGGTAATAAAGGGATTATCTATACTTTTAAACAATAACAATTTTCAAGTAGTCTGTCCCTTTTAATCTTTTAGTTTGTGGTTTTGGTGATTACAATGTGTTACATGAATAATAAATCAATTCCATACTTTGTAATCCTTGTATTGTATGTGTGTGTATATATATATATATGTTATTTAAAGAAATGTGAAAGTTAAAAATTCTAATTTAAGATTGAACATTTATTGCCATGTACTTTCCTTATAAAAATCTGATTTTTTTTATTTTAGTGACTCTATTTTATTGACTAGATAACAAAATTACTATTACTTTGTAGTATTACTTAGTAACACCTCATTCTATGCAAATTCTAAATAATTGTGTAACGGTACCAACCGGATACCAAGGGTTAACACCAGGGAACAATGTCCTGCATAGGGAATCAGCAATTCACAACCCAGCCAGTTTTCAGGTTTAAAACAGAATAACACTTTATTTGAAGGCAGCATACAGATTTATACAGGTTTTTGACCCCCCCCCCCCAGATGGGGGTTGAAAGAATGTTGTACATTAGATAAAAGGGAGAAGCGCCCTTGACATGATACAATAGGATTATATTACTTAAACACTTCAACCACAGGACACTCTTGACTCTCCTTATCACTTAGGCGTTTCTCTCTGGGGGTGATCAAACAATAGAATGCTAAGCATTAATTAGATTGTAGCTGGAGCCAGCCACTTGTGGTTAGAAAATAAAGTTAACACTTTCAGTCCTGACCGAAGGGTCTGTCACAGACAACCTTTCTTACGTTATAGTCCAGAAGTGGCTAGGTTTGCCACAATGCTCCCCCAGAACCAAGCCGGCATACACAGTCTGATCCCAACGGATCGGCTTGGGGATGTCCGGGGCAACAACTTTCGGCTCAAGTAAGCTACGTGGTGTTCTCCGCCATCTGCTCCAACTTGGCTCAGTACTGCCCCCACCCCAAACATGGAAGCGTCTCTTCCCGGAGGGACTGGGCTTGGGTAGTCACAGGGTTAACATTAGCGGGATCCATGGGAGCATAGGCAGAAACAAGGGGGGCCAAGTCATTTCCAAGGAGAACATCAGCAGGTAAGTCCTTCTTGACCCCCACATTCACAAGTCTAGCGCCCACTCCCCAATCCAAATGTACCCTGGCAACAGGTAGGCGGAACACAGTGCCCCCTGCTACCCTCACAGCCACAGTGTCTCCAGTGTGCTGTTTCTCAGGCACCAAGTTCTCTTGAAGCAAGGTCATGGTAGCACCAGTATCCCGTAGACAACTGACCTCCTTCCCATTCACTTTAACCCGTTGCCGGTTATTCCGGTGGGCAGCTTGCACGGGGTCTGCTTCATGTAGGCTGCCCCAGCATTCTGGCGCCTCTACGTAGCGGGCCACAGGCTGAGGATTATGTGGGATTCCGCCAGCGGGTCTTCTCCAGGACTGTGCTTGATTCGCTGCATTTAGGGGACACTCTGGTCTTTTGTGCCCTAGTTGCTTACATCCAAAGCACCGAATAGGTTGTGAGTAGCCCCGCGAATTGAACCGGGCTCTCTGAGGGTAGTTCGTGGCTGGAGGCCGTGTGGTATAGCGGTGCGCCGGGGGTTGGTAACTGGCAGCTGCTGGGGTGACTGGGGGTCTGTACTCCACTCTAGCAGTGGGCAATCGGTATACTGCTCCCCCTGCCCCTCGTACTGCCACGGATCCGCCAGTGGGTGCTGTATCCGGCACCAAATGGGGAGCTATCAGGGTTAAAGTAGCTCCCGAATCCCGAAGTCCCTGGACCGACATCACCTCATGCAGAATTCCCAGGGGTTCCTCGGCTTGGGTGCTCAACACCTCATGAGCGGCTGGCTCCGTTTGGTAATGGTGAGCAGCCGCCCTTGGGGCCAGGTTCTGTCTGACCTGGTTCCAAGCTTGTCTGCTCCGATTTTGGGTGCACTCACGTGCCATATGTCCCCACTGCTTGCAGGTGTGGCATTGTATATTAGCCCGTCCGTTGTTAGGCTGTAGTCCATGGTGCCTCCTGGCATCAAAATGCTGGTCTGCTAATCTGGCTGCTTCGGTTAAGGTGAGGGGTTTTCGATCTCTCACCCATTCTTGGGCTTCTGGGGACAAGCCGTTAAAGAATTGCTCCAACAGCATCAGTTGTCGCAATTCTTCCATGGTGGTAGCTTGGCTGGCCTGTATCCACCCCTGAGATGCTTGATCCAGCTTGTGGGCCCACTCTGCATGGGAATCTCTTTCTGGCTTGCGCAGGCCTCTAAACTTGCGCCGGTATGCCTCTGAGGTAATGGCATATCTTTCCAAGATCGCTCTCTTCACTTTAGCGTAATCCTTGCTGTCCTCCCTGGGTACAGCGCGATACGCTTCCGCTGCCCTACCGGCTAGCTTGCCTGCTAGCACCGGCACCCATACGGACTGCTCCAAATCATGTAACTCGCACAGTCTCTCAAAATCCTGTAAATACCCATCAATCTCATCCTTCTCCTCACAAAACATTTTAAATGCATGGTATGGGATTTTGGGTCTTACTGGGTTGCTGAGTGCGTCCAAAATGGATTCTGCTCGGGAGGATGCATTCCGCGGACTGTGTGCCATCACGTACTCCTGCACATCTGCCATTACCACGGATAGCATATCCCGTGGTACAGGTTGGGGTAAAAATTCCAGCCTGGTCCTCATTTCCCTCTGGTATAGGGTCTCCTCCATGGCTGCTGGAGGCGTAGCGCTGCGAGCTCTGTCTCCCTCCATCAGCTCAGCAATTAATATAGCCTTGGGTTTGCTGCTGCCTATCTTTCCCCTGGCTTCTAGCAGTTCCTTTTACGTTTGTCTCTTTAGCTTAGAATAATCCATCTCCATTCACTTCGGTCCCTGGTACTCCTTCCATCTTAGTCAGTATTGTAGTAATCCCCCTCTTCCTGAGGTTACTGGCTTGTGTAGTTGCTCTTCTGGGCGATAAGGTTCATTCCGTCGCTTGCCACCAATTGTAACGGTACCAACCGGATACCAAGGGTTAACACCAGGGAACAATGTCCTGCATAGGGAATCAGCAATTCACAACCCAGCCAGTTTTCAGGTTTAAAACAGAATAACACTTTATTTGAAGGCAGCATACAGATTTATACAGGTTTTTGACCCCCCCCCCCCAGATGGGGGTTGAAAGAATGTTGTACATTAGATAAAAGGGAGAAGCGCCCTTGACATGATACAATAGGATTATATTACTTAAACACTTCAACCACAGGACACTCTTGACTCTCCTTATCACTTAGGCGTTTCTCTCTGGGGGTGATCAAACAATAGAATGCTAAGCATTAATTAGATTGTAGCTGGAGCCAGCCACTTGTGGTTAGAAAATAAAGTTAACACTTTCAGTCCTGACCGAAGGGTCTGTCACAGACAACCTTTCTTACGTTATAGTCCAGAAGTGGCTAGGTTTGCCACAAATTGCATTATCTGATTGCTGATCACTATGATCGGTGGCCAGGAAGTTTATGTCCTGAATCACTATTATGCTGGTAACGTTAGTACATAGGTACAAGTGTCATATAATGCAGAAACAAATATACTCAAAAACTAATTTTTCAGAATATTCTTTCCAAATGATTTATCCAAAATTAATTATTTAGTGATGAACATGTCTAATTTTAATCCATAATACTATTCACAATTAGATTAGTGCACTTGGATCTACTCAAGTTCTTTATGTGACATTCAGCATTGCCAATGTGTGGTCATTTATACAGCTTGCATTAAGATGGTTTACTATTTTTGTTAAATCCAGCCAAATATTTGCTTTAAAAATGACACAGAGCCTGGCAAGTTTATTCTTTTGTTGTTCAATGGTTTAGAAATAGGGGTCAGTAATTATTATATGTGGTCAAATTAATATTAAAGGGACAGTCTATTCAAAATTAAACTTTCATGATTCAAATAGGAAATGCAGTTTTAAACAACTTTCTAATTTACTTTCATCATCAAATTTGCTTTGTTCCCTTTATATTCTTTGTTGAAAGCTAAACCTAGGTAGGCTCATATGCTAATTTCTAAAACCTTGAAGGCCGCCCCTTATTTTGATGCATTTGGCAGTTTTTCACAGCTAGAGGGCATACGTTCATGTGTGCCTTACAGATAACATTGTAACCACGCCCGTGAAATTAAAAGTGAGAGGGCACTGATTGGCTAAATGCAAGTCTGTCAAAAGAACTGAAATAAGGGGGCAGTCTGCAAAGGCTTAGATATAAGGTAATCACAGAGGTAAAAAGTGTATTAATATAACTGTGCTGGTTATGCAAAACAGGGGTAATAAAGGGATTATCTATCTTTTCAAACAATAACAATTCTAGAGTAAACTGTCCCTTTAAGACTGAACATTATAATAACAAAAGTCTATTGAGACTTCCACATTCAAGCTGGGTACTATTCTATAGTATGCAGGCAATGAACAGTTCAAGGAATCCAGTAATTCTTCAGCTCTTTTAGGTCATTTTTGACAGAATAGTGTTAAGTAAATACATTAGTGGGAATTTCAGGGTCTATTCAAATCCAATAATTCAGAAGTGCTACACAAATCGTGGTGCATGCTTTTTCAAAGACTGAGCAAAGTTGAAGCCATTCTAATCAATTTAAAAACTCCATAAAAAATAATGTCATATAGTTTTCTAATGGTTTATTAACATGTTAAACTGACCAATGGTTTGAATTAAAACAATTAGAATGCATTATTCTAGTCTAACAGAAAAAAAACTTTCCAATAATTTTTTTGCAATGTTTCAGCAGCCTTTACAAATTGAAAACACATTTATGGGGTTACTTAGGGTTAAGAAGTGTTAATTGTACACCAGTGACTATGAAAACACCAATACATGGACTTATCAATAAATCCTTAGTTGTATTCCACTACTATTGGCCATTTTGTAGTGATGTGGAGAATATAAATCCACAGACTATTAGGGGGTGTGGGAGAGTATTGGTTCAGCCTATGATGGAGGCTTCACAAAGACATAAGAAAGAAGTGGATTGAGCAGAGATTGTGAGAGGAACTGGGCCAGAATACTGTGACAGAGAGAGGGGGGGGCGGGGGGGGTACAAGAAAAAGATCCATTCTGAGGCAGAGCCCTGTCAGGCAGTGGGCAAATAAACCCAAAGGACCTTGAACATTGTATTTATATTACATTTCAATGAAGGGGTAGAAGCAGTGGATGGGTAGTGTACAGGGGTCATTGTAGAATGGTGGATCACTTTTGAGAATATGGTGTTAAATATTTAAATGTATACACTCTTTATTATCAAAATGTTAGAATAAATTAATTGAATGCAATTCTTTTGCTGTATTTTCTGTGAAGCTGAGCATAAATAAATATGAAAAAGCAGAATCTAATGTAAATGTGACTAAAATAATTTAAATAATCTCCTGTAGAAAAAGTTTAAATGTCATGACTGTTTTTTGTTTTTTTTCCCTTTTAGAGGTTAGAAAATGTCAAACCAGATGAAACTATTTAAATGGTTTACAAAAAAAACTTGGTAGATGCAATTTTACATGCTAAATATTGTTTTGTATGTATTTAATGTATGAATCACATGCCTGGCTGATGTTAAAGTTATTAAATAATACAAAATTGAAAGGTTTTATTACTTTTAGATTTTTTTAAGTTATTCAATAATCTGGTTATATAATACAATTTAGCAATATTATACATTTCAATTTAAAGGTATATAAAAGTGCAAAATACTAAAATTGTATTATTGCACAATTGCTTGCATGTTACAATGTGTTTAACCTCTGCAAAGGGTTTAGGCCCATAGTGAAAGTCATCTCTAGAGCAGCAGTGCACTACTTAGAGCTAGCTGAGCACATATGGTGGGCCAATGACAAGAAAATATTTCTGTAACCACCAATCAGCTAGCTACCAGTAGTGCATAACTACATATTAATTGCAACAAAGAATATCAAGAGAATAATGTAAATTGGATAATAAAAGTAATTTCTAAAAGTTTATTTTTGAATTTCATGTCCCTTTAATATCTGCCCTTTGGCCAAGGTCACAATCAACTCTTGAATGTTACTTATTCTGCCAGCATTTTCAGGTACTTGGTAGTAACAGTTACAGGTCATGAAAGATCAAAATTGATTGGTTACAACATTCCTTCACTTCCTTACTGATTGCAGTGAACACTAACTTCCAGTAGTAGATCAATATCCACTGGTTACAATGTTCCTTCACTTCCTTACTGATTGCAGTAAGCACTAACTGCCAGTAGTAGAGCAATATCCATTGGTTACAATGTTCTTTCACTTCCTTACTGATTGCAGTGAACACTAACTGCCAGTAGTGGATCAATATCCACTGGTTACAACGTTCCTTCACTTCCTTACTGATTGCAGTGAAAACTAACTGCCAGTAGTGGATCAATATCCACTGATTACAATGTTCCTTCACTTCCTTACTGATTGCAGTAAACACTAACTGCCGGTAGTAGATCAATATCCACTGGTTACAATGTTCCTTCACTTCCTTACTAATTGCAGTAAACACTAACTGCCGGTAGTAGATCAATATCTACTGGTTACAACGTTCCTTCACTTCCTTACTAATTGCAGTGAACACTAACTGCCAGTAGTAGAGCAATATCTATAGGTTACAACATTCCTTCACTTCCTTACTGATTGCAGTGAACACTAACTTCCAGTAGTAGATCAATATCCACTGGTTACAACGTTTCCTCACTTCCTTACTGATTGCAGTGAACACTAACTGACAGTAGTGGATCAATATCCACTGGTTACAACGTTCCTTCACTTCCTTACTGCAGTAAACACTAACTGCCAGTAGTAGAGCAATATCCATAGGCTCCAAAGTTCCTTCACTTCCTTACTGATTGTAATGAACACTAACTGCCAGTAGTGGATCAATATCCACTGGTTACAATGTTCCTTCACTTCCTTACTGATTGCAGTAAACACTAACTGCCAGTAGTAGAGCAATATCCATTGGTTACAATGTTCCTTCACTTCCTTACTGATTGCAGTAAACACTAACTGCCGGTAGTAGATCAATATCCACTGGTTACAACGTTCCTTCACTTCCTTACTAATTGCATTGAACACTAACTGCCAGTAGTGGATCAATATCCACTGGTTACAACGTTCCTTCACTTCCTTACTGATTGCAGTGAAAACTAACTGCCAGTAGTGGATCAATATCCACTGGTTACAATGTTCCTTCACTTCCTTACTGATTGCAGTAAACACTAACTGCCGGTAGTAGATCAATATCCACTGGTTACAATGTTCCTTCACTTCCTTACTAATTGCAGTAAACACTAACTGCCGGTAGTAGATCAATATCTACTGGTTACAACGTTCCTTCACTTCCTTATTAATTGCAGTGAACACTAACTGCCAGTAGTAGAGCAATATCTATAGGTTACAACGTTCCTTCACTTCCTTACTGATTGCAGTAAACACTAACTGCCAGTAGTAGAGCAATATCTATAGGTTACAGCGTTCCTTCACTTCCTTACTGATTGCAGTGAACACTACCTGCCAGTAGTAGAGCAATATCTATAGGTTACAACGTTCCTTCACTTCCTTACTGATTGCAGTGAACACTAACTACCAGTAGTAGATCAATATCCACTGGTTACAACGTTCCTTCACTTCCTTACTGATTGCAGTATACACTAACTGCCAGTAGTAGAGCAATATCCATAGGCTCCAAAGTTCCTTCACTTCCTTACTGATTGCAGTGAACACTAACTGCCAGTAGTGGATTAATATCCACTGGTTACAACATTCCTTCACTTCCTTACTGATTGCAGTAAACACTAACTGCCAGTAATAGAGCAATATCCATTGGTTACAATGTTCCTTCACTTCCTTACTGATTGCAGTAAACACTAACTGCCGGTAGTAGATCAATATCTACTGGTTACAACATTCCTTCACTTCCTTACTAATTGCAGTAAACACTAACTGACAGTAGTAGAGCAATATCCACTTGTTACAACATTCCTTCACTTCCTTACTAATTGCAGTAAACACTAACTGCCAGTAGTAAAGCAATATCTATAGGTTACAACGTTCCTTCACTTCCTTACTGTCAGGGTGCCAGGAATAAGACTGAGACGAGAAGTGCAAAAATAATCCCACCTTTATTAATAGCAAAAAATAATAAAAAGTCCACAAGTGGACTTCCGGTGGGCGGGCGCAACAACAAGTCGCACTTCAGCAGAGCTCCATGCGGCTTGTGTAAAATAGGGATACCTCTGTCCCCAAAGCAGCCCAGCACTTACCTCCTTGGCAGCACTCAACTCAGCAGACTGCCGGAGCACCACGAAGCAGGGAGCTACCATCACGCTCCACCGCCGGAGGGGTAAAAAAAGTTGAGAGACACCGCCGGACGGCGGAAGGATACAGCCGCCGACGCAACAAACCACGGAGGCCGACAGACTACAGAGCGGTCCGTGAGTACTGGGGGTGGCAAGCCACAACCCAGACAGATAGAGCACGGAGAGGGGGGGAATAAAAGCACCGGGCCGGGCAGCAACATTCTGTAAAAAAGGCACGGAAATAAGCGCCATCTTGGGGCCTGCTCTATCTCCCTGGGGATAAAAGAGAGACACTTATAAGAGACACTCATGTAAAAAAGGGAAAAAAGTGTTTACAACACATAATATTCCACCGGATGCCCCTTTGAGAGACACAGGGATCGGATAACATTTGCTGGTCACCGGAGTATAACAAGAAGCAGGATCCACATAGGCCCAAAATAAAATAAAATACAATAAATAGAAACTCCAAGGGATTAGGGCTGGTGGGTGTTGTGTTGCCCCCGGCCTCCCCCCAGGACGAATACATCCCAAAATAGCAAAGAGCAGAAAGGGGCACAGAAACATTATTAACATAAAGCCTCAAACCTAAATTCAAATGGGTGATTTAACCCCTGACATGGCTCACTAAAGTAAGGCCGGAGGCCCTCCCCCCCCTACCCCTCTAAGTCCCTCCACTTATACATTAAGAATTGCCTTGTGAGAGTCAGTGAAGATTACTTTATTACCTGGCCTGGGCTACCTATAGCACATCATAATCTCAGGAGCTGTTTGTATGCAAAAATACTTTCCTCCTTATAATAAAAAGACTGATAAAATGGTGGGAGACAGAAACAACTGCATAGGCGCCAAAAACACCAGACAGACACTCAAGGTGACCTGCCGCCGCAAGGGGATACCCCAGAACTCTCTCTGCAAGACACACACCCCATAGTAGCTCAACTCTCAGCACTGTTCTTGCCTAAAATTGAACAACTGCAAACAGGGGTAGACACCCTTTCCACAGACTTCAGGGCCTTTTCATCTCGGCTACAGAATGTGGAACAGAGAGTGGCTGAGGGAGAGGAGAGACACAGAGAAGCCTCATCTGCTCTTTCTGCGTGGCAGAAATAAAACAAGATATTGCTAAATAAGCTGGACGATTTGGAGAATCGTTCATGTAGAAACAACATCCGCATTGTAGGTGTTCCAGAGTCTGTTCCACCAAGAGCCCTAATTGACTTTGTAGAGAACATTCTCCCCGGCTTGCTAAAACTTCCCGCCTCCAATGTCCCATGTATAGCAGAGAGGGCGCACAGAATAGGAGCCCCACACCGGGAAGGCACCTCCAATCAGGGCCCGAGACAAATCATGGTGCGCTACTTAAATTTTAAAGACAAAATGCTGCTGCTCAGAGCTTACAGGCAGACGCCATCCCTCACGTACGAAGGAAAGAAAATATACATTTTCCAAGACTACTCGGCAGAGGTTGCCAAGAAACGGAGAGAATTTTCACCATACTGCAGGGACCTGATTGCCCAAGGGGAATCTGTGGCTCTCCTATACCCAGCTCGGCTACGACTGCAGACAGCGCAGGGCCCACAGTTTTTCGACACACCAAATCACCTTCAGGTGTTCCTGGAGAAATCAGGGAGCGCTGCAGGGACTTCACAGAAAGCTCACCAAGAAGAAGAAGAGGAGAACTGAATCCAGCAAGCACATCAGAGACCAAAGAGACCATAAGTAAAACCTAAGTTACTAATTTGGCCAAATGGAGGGCTGCTAGAGACTCTGAGTGGGGTATACCACTACTTATAAGTTCTTTTCAAAGATATGGGGAGGGGGGGTGTTGGGATATTGCAGAAGTTTACTTGTTTTTTTTTGTGTACAAATTTGCCAGTAAGATATTCAGCTCTAAGCTATTTAACTAGATTGTAATTTACCATAAATTGTTGACGGATAGAAGGTTCAAAGTGAAGAAGCATTGTATTGAACTGTTTCTTTATAGATTTCTCAAGACATAACTGAGAGTTCATACCATCACTGGGCAGGAATACGCCTTCTTCCTCGGCTGGCTAACAGTAAGTACCCAGGACAGATCACCTGCACCATATAAATAACACACACCATCTACAAATAATAAACACACTATCACACCTAGCCATGAAAATCATTTCATGGAATGTGGGAGGTATCACCTCACCTATAAAACGGAAAGCCATTCTCAAATACCTCAAAAACCAGCAAACAGACATAGCGATACTGGAGGAAACACATTTGTCGTGTACAGAGAATCAGAAGCTGAGACAGGGATGGGTAGGAGAGGTCATTTACACTTCATACGAGGAGAAAAGGGCCAGAGGGGTAGCGATTCTCTTTAGGAAACATCTAGACTACCATATTGATAAACAACTAGTGGACCCACAGGGTAGATATATCCTCACAAAACTCAGACTTGAAAATAGATTGGTTGTGATTGGAGGGGTATATGGCCCTCACACTAATAAAAAAGACTTTTGGACAGACCTTCACAATGTTGTGCTGAAATTTGCAGATGCACCTCTGATATTGGGAGGTGACTTTAATATAGCACCTCAGACACTAGCAGACAAATACAGAGACCCCAACACGAATACCCTACAACGCACGCAACACCTTAACACCAGAAGAGACTCCCAAATCTTGTCCAAATTCAAATTCTCATTAAAACTAAGAGATATCTGGAGAGATAGACACCCAGAAGAACGAAATTACACCTGTAACACTCTAGCCAAACACACTCTTTCCAGGATTGACCTATTCTTGACAACGGACACCTTAGGGCCATCCATAACAGCCGCAGACATAGATGTAGCGACAATCTCAGACCACGCACCAATTAGCCTAAAAATTAAGCTGACACCGCCAAGGGAGGGCCCATGTAGATGGAGGTTTCCGTCTTATCTCTATGGAGATATCAATTTTAAAAGACTACTTATAGGGGAGAGGAAAACATATATATCACTGAATGCTGCACATGCCCAAGACACGCTTTTATTCTGGGAGGCAGGTAAAGCGGTAATGAGGGAAGTCAACACCTCGTACGCAGCTGGAAAACTAAAACAGAGGAAAAATAGAACTGAAGCGATGTTGCGAAGGGTTATCAGTACTAGGAACAAATACTTGAGACATCCTAACCAACTAACAAAACAAAAATATGTAGAGGCAAAAAAACACAGAGACATGACTCTACACCAGAATGCAATTAGGGAAATGACAGTACACAGGCAAATGTTTTATAGACCTGGCAGCAAGACGGGAAGGTTCCTGGCCAGACTTACAAAACTAGCTACGCCAAGTAAATGTATAGGAGCAATCAAGGTGAGAGATTCAATATGCACAACAACAGTAGGAATTCAAGCAGCCTTTAAAGACTATTACCAGACACTATACACCGGACAGAATGTAGATAAACTCAAACAAACTTTGTTTTGGGACTCTATACAAACCCCCCATATATCAGATGAACACCTAACACTTCTAAATGCGCCCATCACAGAGGCAGAAACACTGCGGGCTATAAACTCCTTACCACTAGACAAGACGCCGGGCCCAGACGGACTACCCGGGGAATACTACAAGTTGATAGGGGGGGAGGTGGTGGGGGTGCTCACTAACCTGTTTAACAAAATTATGAAGGGAGAGACAATACTTAATGACCGCTTCACAGAAGCTAATGTCACGGTAATTCCCAAGGCGGATAGAGACCCACTCTTACCTCAGTTATACTGCCCAATCTCCTTGATGAATCAAGACTATAAATTACTCACAAAAAATATGGCAGACAGATTGACAGTTGCGCTCCCGTCTTTGATTAATCAAGACCAAACGGGCTTCGTGAAGGGCAGATCCGCCGTACTAAACCTACGGAAATTACAATTCATACTAACCCACTTCTGGAACAGGAAGGGAGAGGGGGGATGGATATCCCGGAAGCATGTGCTCTCCTGGTGGATGCGGAGAAGGCTTTTGACATGGTCCTTTGGGACCATCTCTTCTTCACCCTTGAAAAATTTGGTATTACAGGCCTCTTCGCGCACACGGTGAGATCATTATACGCTAACCCTAAAGCCTCCATCATAGTTAGTGGGGTGCCCTCCCCTCCTTTCCAACTAGGCAGGGGAACTAGGCAGGGGTGCCCGCTGTCACCTCTCCTCTTTGACATGGCCATTGAACCCTTAGCCATTAAAATAAGAACAGAGACTGAGGGGCTATGGGTGGGTAGAGAACAGTGTCATCTGTCCCTCTTTGCGGATGACATGATACTTTATGTACAGAACCCATCCGATAACATCCCAAAAATTATGGGAATCATACAGCAATTTGGTCTAATTTCAGGCTATAAAATAAACACGAATAAGTACGAGTTAGTTTGGCTACACAAAAAATCGGCACACCCACATCTACAGTATAACTTCAAGTCACCCACTCCTTTAAATACCTGGGGATTATGCTGTCCGTAAACCCTAAGGATTGGTATAACCTTAACTATTACCCCCAGATTAAAGATATACAGGATATGCTAGGCAGATGGGAGAGGCTGCCTCTTACAATGTCAGGTAGGATAGCCCTCATAAAAATGATCGCGTTCCCGAAACTCCTGTACTTGTTCCAGATGATACCTGAAAACATCCATAAATCTGACCTGGGCAAACTTAACAGATCATTCCTCTCATTTGTGTGGGCAGGGAAAAAACACAAAATCAAGGCTAGTAGACTGATGGCGGGGGTCTCCTCAGGGGGCTTGGCAATCCCTAACATAGAAGCGTATTGAGGCGCGGCACAGATCAAGTATGTGTTTGATTGGCTAACAGGGAAACAAAACTTTACATTACCAAGACTGGAGGAGCAGCAGACGCACCCTTGGTCCCTTCAGGCGATCCCCCACATGTTCCCAACACAAGCGGATAAGCTCCTGAAAGATTACCCATTGCTACTTCAGCCCTTAAGGGCATGGTGGAAATTATGTAAGACGCTTAAATTTGACCATTAATACACAAGATTTCTCCCATTAAAGGGAAACCCTGAGTTCCCTGCAGGTATTGACTCTGGGGTGTTTGGGGGGGTGGAAAGCCAGGGGATTGATATCGATATCTCACATGATAAACAAACTAGATACAACTATTAAATCATTCCAGGAAATACAAAACCAGTTCCACTTGCCAAACTCGCACCACTTCGCTTACTTGCAGGTGAGACACTATGTCAAAGAGCTAATCCAGAAAGAGGGTGTTGTAAACCAAAACCTAGGAATAAACGAAATACTCCACGCGACTGAACAGGGGGTCACTTCTATATCCCACATATACAAGCTTCACATGAAAGATACTAACGACTCGACAATAACACACATCAGTTACACTTGGACCAACATACTTAACAATGATATAACCGCATAAATGACCCAGAGGAGTATTCAGCAGTCGAGGAGGGCGACTTTATCGACGGTCTGTCGTGAGTCACACATCAGACTACTACAGTTGGCATATATCTCTCCAAAAATTTATAAAAAATGGAGACCAGAAACTGAGGGCACCTGTCAGAAATGTAAATTTCCAAACGCAGACCTACTACACTTGATATGGACCTGCCCGAAGATGGGCAGATTCTGGGGTATGATGGCTCATTGGTTGAATACCACACTACACACAAACATTGAGATGTCCCCCAAACTGATAGTTTTCTTAGACTCTTCGGAGTTAGTGTCGAAACCACATAGAAGACTGGTCAGTAATCTCATTTTGCAGGCCAGGAAACTCATCTTTAACAAGTGGCTTAGCCCAGAGGCCCCTACTCTCACACAACTCAAATCTACAATACTCAAACAGGTAACCTATGAAATAGCAGATGCCACGCAAGAAACACAGGGTAGAACCAGGTCATTCATGAGGAAATGGGGAACATAAATCAAGACATTAGGACCCCCACTGCAGAGACAACTACTGTATCCCTTAAGGGACGCAGAGTATTTGTTGGAAGAACACCTTAGGGGAAAATGGGATATCCTCTACTCAGAAGGAAGGGACACGCGGAGAGACACGAACTAAAACATACACAGACATGATCTGTCCTGGGGTTGTGGCGGCTGGGGGAGTGAGGTGATGAATTGTTAACCATGCGAGGGCCCTTCAATTTCAATTGTTAGAGAAATGTTAAAGTTTTTGCTACTATCGTTATTTGTTCTTTAGGATAAAGGGGATGCACTAAACACTCTATTGATAGTTTGGGAGATCATCATACATGCTCTCTCACAGCAATAAGACCAGTTTGAAGGATGGAAGAAAAGGAGGGTGGAGGGAAGGGAGGAAAAAGAGAAAAAGGAAAACGAAGTTTGCCATGATAGACTCAAGAGATGTTATTTGTCTTTTAGTTCAATCATTAAGACTCACTCAAAAACCAGCATTGGAACACTACTCCTTGGGAGACAAGAGACACTGTACTGTTTAACTGACTTTGTGGATGCATGCATGAAAAAGCATTTATAAAGAAGGAACAATAAGCTGTATGTATTCATGGTAACTTTGTTTGAAAATAAAAGTTATAAAAAAAAAGTCCACAAGTCAAATAACAAGCCAGGAATCAAAAACCAGAGCTGGTAGTCAGACAAGCCGAGTCAGGAGCCAAAGCGAATAGTAGGCGAGCCGAGTCAGGAGCCAAAGCGAGTAGTCAGACGAGCCGGAATCAGGAACAAGGAAAACAGCAGAGTCAGGAACAAGCCAGGAATCAGGAACCAGGAGGGACGTCAGATAGCCAGGTAATATACAGAAGCTCTCACAAACAGGTCTGAGACAACGCAAAGGCAAAGCATACTGAACAGAGGCCCTTTAAATAATAAGTGATGACATCACAATTCTGAGACTGCATCCTGTCTCACATGGATGATGCACACCAGTCTGGCCATAAAAGGAAGTGCAGGAAATGTGCATCATCCCCCACAATGCACCATAGTCTGCAAGAGAGGTGAGTAAAATGGCTGCCAGCAGCACATGGCAAACAAAACAGGTAAAAACCCTGACACTTACTGATTGCAGTGAACACTAACTGCCAGTAGTAGATCAATATCCATAGGTTACAACGTTCCTTCACTTCCTTACTGATTGCAGTAAACACTAACTGCCACTAGTGGAGCAATATCCACTGGTTACAACGTTCCTTCACTTCCTTACTGATTGCAGTGAACACTAACTGCCAGTAGTGGATCAATATCCATAGGTAACAATGTTCCTTCACTTCCTTACTGATTGCAGTGAACACTAACTGCCAGTAGTAGAGCAATATCTATTGGTTACAAAGTTCCTTCACTTCCTTACTGATTGCAGTGAACACTAACTGCCAGTAGTAGATCAATATCCACTGGTTACAACGTTCCTTCACTTCCTTACTGATTGCAGTTAATACTAACTGCCAGTAGTAGAGCAATACCCATTGGTTACAATGTTCCTTCACTTCCTTACTGATTGCAGTAAACATTAACTGCCAGCAGTAGATCAATATCCACTGGTTACAACGTTCCTTCACTTCCTTACTAACTGCAGTAAACACTAACTGCCGGTAGTAGATCAATATCTACTGGTTACAACGTTCCTTTACTTCCTTACTAATTGCAGTAAACACTAACTGCCGGTAGTAGAGCAATATCCACTGGTTATAACATTCCTTCACTTCCTTACTAAGTGCAGTAAACACTAACTACCAGTAGTAGAGCAATATCCATAGGTTACAATGTTCCTTCACTTCCTTGCTGATTGCAGTAAACACTAACTGCCAGTAGTAGAGCAATATCCACTGGTAATAATGTTCCTTCACTTCCTTACTTATTGCAGTAAACACTAACTGCCAGTAGTAGAGCAATATTCACTGGTTACAACATTCCTTCACTTCCTTACTTATTGCAGTAAATACTAACTGCCAATAGTAGAGCAATATCCACTGGTTACAATATTCCTTCACTTCCTTACTGATTGCAGTAAACACTAACTGTCAGTAGTAGAGCAATATCCATAGGTTACAATGTTTCTTCACTTCCTTGCTGATTGCAGTAAACACTAACTGCCAGTAGTAGATCAATATCCACTGGTTACAACGTTCCTTCACTTCCTTACTAATTGCAGTAAACACTAACTGCCGGTAGTAGATCAATATCTACTGGTTACAACGTTTCTTCGCTTCCTTACTGATTGCAGTAAACACTAACTGCCAGTAGTAGATCAATATCCACTGGTTACAACGTTCCTTCACTTCCTTACTGATTGCAGTAAACACTAACTGCCGGTAGTAGATCAATATCTACTGGTTACAACGTTCCTTCACTTCCTTACTGATTGCAGTAAACACTAACTGCCAGTAGTAGAGCAATATCCACTGGTTACAACGTTCCTTCACTTCCTTACTAATTGCAGTAAACACTAACTGCCGCTAGTAGATCAATATCCACTGGTTACAACGTTCCTTCACTTCCTTACTGATTGCAGTAAATACTAACTGTCAGTAGTAGAGCAATATCCATAGGTTACAATGTTCCTTCACTTCCTTACTGATTGCAGTAAACATTAACTGCCAGTAGTAAAGCAATATCCATTGGTTACAATATTCCTTCACTTCCTTACTGATTGCAGTAAACACAAACTGCCAGTACTTTTTATGGAAATTACAAGAAGAAGTTTTAGTTATCTCACCGATTATCATTTGTGTTACTGATGTGTTTACCATTCTATACTGCTCTTTATAGCAGCACACAGTCATCTATCTTTTCCTCTAGAACACCTTTTTGCTTTGTATTTTCATACTTCTGTTGCTTCTGTTTCATCATTTTCTGAGTAGTGCTAAGCAGTCTTGTACAATAGCAGTTATATAGTAAGCAAGGCAAAATGCTGTTCAAATATAAAAGTTGATGGCGGTTGGGATGTTAAAATAGATATTGCCGATTCTGTAGTTTACCCAGAAAAACCACAAATGACTGTGGCCCAATTATATAATATTTACTGGATAAGACATGAAAATCCTTCCCAAGTAGATCACATTGGCTGCCTTCAGGATATTCTTTAATATTCTTTAAAAAAATGGCTTGTCACTGTGAGTTACGAGATGCCTCCTATAAAAAGTAATAGGTTTTCCCGGAACAGGAAACTTTGCTAGGCAAAGTGAACTTAGCAGGGGCACACTTACAAAATTAGATAATGCAAAGGGTGGGCTTCAAGGGGGGGCATTGAAGGGCAATGAGTGCCCAAATGGAATGCTGTGCCCCCTCAAAAAATATTGATATGATCATACACTTTAAAAATAATAAATAAAATAATGAATTGTTATATAATTCTGCATGCTGGGGGCGGAGTTAGCTGCCGAACTTTGAGGTCACATCACGCATCTGCAAGGAGCTCCTTGTCTTAATTAGTGATGTCGCAAACTTAAAATTTTCCATTCGCGAACCGCAAACGCGAACGTCCGCAACTGTTCGTGAACGGGCGAACCGGGCGAACCGCCATTGACTTCAATAGGCAGGCGAATTTTAAAACCGACAGGGACTCTTTCTGGCCACAATAGTGATGGAAAAGTTGTTTCAAGGGTACTAACACCTGGACTGTGGCATGCCGGAGGGGGATCCATGGCAAAACTCCCACGTAAAATTACATAGTTGATGCTGAGTCTGGTTTTAATCCATAAAGGGCATAAATCACCTAACATTCCTAAATTGTTTGGAATAATGTACTTTAAAACATCAGGTATGATGTTGTATCGATCATGTAGTGTAAGGGTTAAGCCCGCTTCACAGTGACAGACCAAACTCCCCGTTTAACGCACCGCAAACAACCGCAAACAGTCCATTTGCACAACCGCAAACTCCCCATTTGCACAAGGTTGGATATCAAGTTAGCCATGTCCCGTTCCTTGTCCTCACTGATGTCATTGAAGGTCTCTTCCTCCACCCAGCCACGTACAACACCAAATGTCCCCGAAAGGTGACAACAAGCCCCCTGGGACGCCTGCTGTGTTTGGTCTTCCACCTCCTCAAAGCCACCTTCCTCCTCTGACTCCTCTTCTTCAGATTCCTCTCTCTGCGTTGCCTCTCTCTGCGTTATTATAAGGTGTGTTAAGTAGTACTATTCTTATCAGTTTAATCCCTGTTCCGTCCCCTATCAGGGGACATGTATATGGCATGGATTTTAGGAACCGGGAGATGGAAAAAGATGCTTGGTCGTTCCTCCTACTTCAAATTTGGGGCACTGCGCGTGCAATCGTGGCCGGACTTTTAGCCAACGGACATTTGGCCGATGGACATTTGGCCGAAACACAAGTGGCTGTCAGATAACAGTACGGCCACGAGATAGATAGATTTGATAGATAGATACATAGATTAGATAGATAGATCAATAGATGCAATAGATACATTTGATAGATACGATAGATAGATTTGATAGATAAATAGATAGATTTGATAGATATATAATTCCCCAGACAGAGAATTACAAGACGTGCGGTCTGGGACCCATGGTAAGGTTCCCAGAGATGGTAAGGTTCCCAGAGGCAGTTGCGGCGCCAGGGGACGTGTATATGGCATGGATTTTAGGAACCGGGAGATAGAAAAAGATGCTTGGTCGGTCCTCCTACTTCAAATTTGGGGCACTGCGCGTGCAATCTACTGTGCCACCAGATAAGAGTAGTGTGTTAAGTAGTACTATTCTGATCAATTTAATACCTGTTACGCCCCCTATCAGGGGACATGTATATGGCATGGATTTTAAGAACCGGGAGATGGAAAAAGATGCTTGGTCGGTCCTCCTACTTCAAATTTGGGGCACTGCGCGTGCAATCGTGGCCGGACTTTTAGCCGACGGACATTTGGCAGACGGACATTTGGCCAACTGACATTTGGCCGAAACACAAGTGGCTGTCACAAAACAGTCCGACCACGAGATAGATAGATTTTATAGATAGAAAGATACATAGATTAGATAGATAGATCAATAGATGCAATATACATTTGATAGATATGATAGATAGATAGATAGATTTGATAGATAAATAGATAGATTTGATAGATAGATAATTTCCCAGACAGAGAATTACAAGACGTGCGGTCTGTGACCCATGGTAAGGATCCCAGAGGCAGTTGCGGCGCCAGGGGACGTGTATATGGCATGGATTTTAGGAACCGGGAGATGGAAAAAGATGCTTGGTCGGTCCTCCTACTTCAAATTTGGGGCACTGCACGTACAATCTACTGTGCCACCAGATATGAGTGGTGTGTTAAGTAGTACTATTCTGATCAGTTTAATCCCTGTTACGTCCCCTATCAGGGGACGTGTATATGGCATGGATTTTAGGAACCGGGAGATGGAAAAAGATGCTTGGTAGGTCCTCCTACTTCAAATTTGGGGCACTGCGCATGCAATCTAATGTGCCACCAGATAGGAGTGGTGTGTTAAGTAGTACTATTCCTATCAGTTTAATCCCTGTTAAGTGCCTTTTTTTGGTTTGGTTTTTGAAGCCACAGTGCAGCACCAGAGGCCAGAAAAATTTGGCATGTACACATGCCTGAAAAATTAGGTATTGTTGCAACCGCTGCTGTAGCAGCGGCCAGAAAAATTGATGTTTGTTTCCCAGGCCGAAAGTGCCCTAAAACATTGCGGCTTGAACCCTAGTTGGTGGCGGATAAGTCACGCAAGTCATCTGGCATTCAAAGATAAAATACAGCAGCGTGTGGACCATTTTTAGCCCAAGGCAGCTCATCTCATCAGGCCTTTTTTACTCGAATGTATTGCCCAATGTCTGTCCCTTCGGGATCCATCCCTCATTCATCTTAATAAAGGTGAGGTAATCTAGACTTTTTTGACCTAGGCGACTTCTCTTCTCAGTGACAATACCTCCTGCTGCACTGAAGGTCCTTTCTGACAGGACACTGAAGTTCTATTGCAAATTGGGATAGCTCAGGCCACAGGTCAAGCCTGCACACCCAGTAGTCAAGGGGTTCATCGCTCCTCAGAGTGTCGAGATCTGCAGTTAAGGCGAGGTAGTCTGCTACCTGTCGGTCAAGTCGTTCTCTGAGGGTGGACCCCGAAGGGCTGTGGCGATGCATAGGAGTTAAAAAGCTCTGCATGTCCTCCATCAACAACACATCTGTAAAGCGTCCTGTCCTTGCCGGCGTGGTCGTGGGAGTCGGAGGATTACTTTCACCTCTTCCCCTGTTAGATTCCCATTGTGCTGTGACATCACCCTTATACGCTGTGTAAAGCATACTTTTTAATTTATTTTGGAACTGCTGCATCCTTTCCGACTTGTGGTAGTTCTGTAACATTTCAGGCACTTTATGCTTATACCGGGGGTCTAGTAGCGTGGACACCCAGTACAGGTCATTCTCCTTCAGCTTTTTTATACGAGGGTCCCTCAACACGCACGACAGCATGAAAGACCCCATTTGCACAAGGTTGGATGCCGAGCTACTCATATCCCATTCCTCATCCTCAGTGATCTAACTGAAGGTATCTTCTTCCCCCCAGCCACGTACAACACCATGTTACCAGATAGGTGACAACGAGCACCCTGGGATGCCTGTTGTGGTTGGTCTTCCTCCTCCTCCTCCTCCTCAAAGCCACATTCCTTCTCTGACTCCTTTTCCTCAAAATCCTCTTCCAGCGTTGCCGCTAGTCCAGCAAGCGATGCTGATAAGGCTGTTTCTGGTGGTGATGGTGACCACAACTCTTCCTCTTCACGCTCATCTACGGCCTGATCCAGTACTCTTTGCAGGGCACGCTCCAGGAAGAAAACAAATGGTATGATGTTGCTGATGGTGCCTTCGGTGCGACTGACTAGGTTTGTCACCTCCTCACAAGGACGCATGAGCCTACAGGCATTGCGCATGAGCGCCCAGTAATGTGGCAAAAAAATTCCCAGCTCCGCAGAGGCTGTCCTAGCACCCCGGTCATACAAATACTCATTAACTGCTTTTTCTTGTTGGAGCAGGCGGTCGAACATTAGGAATGTTGAATTCCAATGTGTTGGGCTGTCGCAAAAAATCAAGCGCCTCACTGGCATGTTGTTTCGCCGCTGGATATCGGAAAAGTGCGCCATGGCCGTGTAGGAATGCCTCAAATGGCCACACACCTTCCTGGCCTACTTCAGGACATCCTGTAAGCCTGGTTACTTATGCACAAAGCGTTGTACAATCAGATTACACACATGTGCCATGCACGGCACATGTGTCAACTTGCCCAATTTCAATGCCGCCACCAAATTACTTCCGTTGTCAGAAACAACTTTGCCGGTCTCCAGTTGGTGCGGAGTCAGCCACTGATCCACCTGTGCGTTCAGGGCGGACAGGAGTGCTGGTCCGGTGTGACTCTCTGCTTTCAGGCAAGTCAACCCCAAGACGGCGTAACACTGCCGTATCCGGGATGTTGAATAGTACCTGCGGAGCTGGGGGGGTGCCGTTGATGTGGAGCAAGATGCAGCAGCAGAAGAGGACTCAGCCGAGGAGGTTATGGAAGAGGATGGAGTAGGAGGAGTAGAGGAGGTGGCAGCAGGCCTGCCTGCAAGTCATGGCGGTGTCACCAACTCCTCCTCTGCAGAGCCACGCATTCCATGCTTGGCAGCCGTCAGCAGGTTTACCCAATGCACAGTATAGGTGATATACCTGCCCTGACCATGCTTTGCAGACCAGCTATCAGTGGTCATATGGACCCTTGCCCCAACACTGTGTGCCAGACATGCCATTACTTCCTTTCGCACAATCGAGTACAGGTTGGAGATTGCCTTTTGTGCAAATAAATTTCGGCCGGGTACCTTCCACTGCAGTGTCCCAATAGCTACAAATTTTTTGAACGTCTCAGACTCCACCAGCTTGTATGGTAAAAGCTGGCGGGCTAACAGTTCAGACAAGCCAGCTGTCAGATGCCGGGCAAGGGGGTGACTTTGTGACATTGGCTTCTTACGCTCAAACATGTCCTTGACAGACACCTGACTG
Source organism: Bombina bombina (assembly GCF_027579735.1). Lineage (NCBI taxonomy): Eukaryota > Metazoa > Chordata > Amphibia > Anura > Bombinatoridae > Bombina > Bombina bombina. Next base: position 245,044,250 of record NC_069503.1, on the reverse strand, counting down.
TGGGCAGATGAGCAGGAACTGCTCCGGAAGAGAGACGGAGTCGAGGATGGTTGAGAGGGGGCAAGGAGGACAGCAGTGGTTGATGTGGCTGAAGATGCTGGACCAGGAGGAGGATGGCGGCTTTGAGTTTGTGTGCTGCTTCTACTCATGTGTTGATCCCATAGGCATTTGTGATGTGCGATCATGTGCATTCGCAAAGCAGTTGTACCTAGGTGGGTGTTGGACTTCCCACGACTCAGTTTCTTTTGGCACAGGTTGCAAATGGCATCGTTGTTGTCAGAGGCAGACACAGAAAAAAAATGCCACACTGCTGAGCTCTGCGATGACGGCATTCTGGTGGTGGAATCAGCATGTGTTGATTGGCGTGCTAACTGGCTGACCCCGGGTGTCGATACATGCTGTCTGACTGTGCCACTAGCTCCTTGCGATGACCTCCCCCTGCTTCCAACTCATCTCCTCCTCCTCCTCTCTGTCTCCCCATCTGAACTTTCCCCCTGTTCTTCTTCTCTTCTAGCGGGCACCCATGTGACATCCACGGACGCATCGTCATCATCATTCGCTTCACTTGTATCTGACAAATCAACAAAGGAAGCAGCAGCGGGTACATCATCATCATCACACCGTACGTCTGTAATGCTGTCTGTAATGCTGCCTGACTGAAACATAGCACTGTTATCTACATCCTCTGTCAATGATGGTTGCGCATCACTCATTTCTTCCAACTGATGTGTAAAAAACTCCTCTGACAGATTAAGTGAAGCGGCTTTGGTGCTAGTGTTGGTGGTGGTGGCAGGCAGGCGAGTGGTAACTTGAGAGGTGCCCGAAGATAAGCTGGAGGAGGATGGTGCGTCAAGGTTCGGAGCAGAACTTTTCGAGTTCATGGGACGTGGCCACTGAACACTGGGCATTATTCTAGTGCCAAAGGGAATCACAGCACCATGACCATGATGGCACCTGCGGGGTGGCCTGCCTCTGCCTGTCATTTTTTTTTAAATGTACACTTACACTACTATTAAACAAGATATGAGTGGTGACACTGGGTGGGCAAGTGGGCCCAGTATAAGCTGTGAGCCTGACACAAAAAAGCAGACTGATGTTTCGCAGTCCAAAAAGTTTTTATTTTTTTACATGTACACTTACACTACTATTAAACAAGATATGAGTGGTGGCACTGGGCAAGTGGGACCAGTATAAGCTGTGAGCCTGACACAAAAAAGCAGACTGATGTTTCACAGTCCAAAATTTTGTTTTTTTGTTTTTAAATGTACACTTACACTACTATTAAACAAGATATGAGTGGTGGCACTGGGCAAGTGGGCACAGTATACGCTGTGAGCCTGACACAAAAAAGCAGACTGATGTTTCACAGTCCAAAAAGTTTTTTTTTTTTAAATGTACACTTACACTACTATTAAACAAGATATGAGTGGTGGTACTGGGCAAGTGGGCACAGTATACGCTGTGAGCCTGACACAAAAAAAGCAGACTGATGTTTCACAGTCCAAAAAGTTTTTTTTTGTTTTAAATGTACACTTACACTACTATTAAACAAGATATGAGTGGTGGCACTGGGCGAGTGGGCCCAGTATAAGCTGTGAGCCTGAAACAAAAAAGCAGACTGATGTTTCACAGTCCAAAAAGTTTCTTTTGTTTTTAAATGTACACTTACACTACTATTAAACAAGATATGAGTGGTGGCACTAGGCAAGTGGGCCCAGTATAAGCTGTGAGCCTGAAACAAAAAAGCAGACTGATATTTCACAGTCCAAAAAGTTTTTTTTGTTTTTATATGTACACTTACACTACTATTAAACAAGATATGAGTGGTGGCACTGGGCAAGTGGGCCCAGTATAAGCTGTGAGCCTGAAAGAAAAAAGTAGACTACTGTACACTACTGTTACACCAGATATGAGTGGGGGCACTGGGCAAGTGGGCCTGGCACACACGCTGGCAGGCAGGCAACTGCAATTAGATTACACTAGCAGACTGATGTTTCACAGTCAAAAAAGGGTTTTTTTTAAATTTACACTACTGTTACACCAGATATGAGTGGGGGCACTGGGCAAGTGGGCACAGTATACGCTGTGAGTCTGGCACACACACTGGCAGGCAGGCAACTGCAATTAGATTACACAAGCAGACTGATGTTTCACAGTCAAAAAAGTTTTTTAAAAAAAAATTACACTACTGTTACACCATATATGAGTGGTGGCACTGGGCAAGTGGGCACAGCATACGCTTTGAGCCTGGCACACACGCTGGCTGGCAGGCAACTGCAATTAGATTACACAAGCAGACTGATGTTTCACAATCAAAGTTTTTTTTTTTAATTTACACTACTGTTACACCAGATATGAGTGGGGGCACTGGGCAAGTGGGCACAGTATACGCTGTGAGCCTGGCACACACGCTGGCAGGCAGGCAACTGCAATTAGATTACACAAGCAGACTGATGTTTCACAGTCAAAAAAGTTTTTTTTTTTAAATTTACACTACTGTTACACCAGATATGAGTGGTGGCACTGGGCAAGTGGGCCTGACACACACGCTGGCAGGCAGGCAACTGCAATTAGATTACACAAGCAGATTGATGTTTCACAGTCAAAAAAGTTTTTTTTTTTTAAATTTACACTACTGTTACACCAGATATGAGTGGTGGCACTGGGCAAGTGGGCACAGTATAACCTGTGAGCCTGGCACACACGCTGGCAGGCAGGCAGGCAACTGCAATTAGATTACACAAGCAGACTGATGTTTCACAGTGAAAGTTTTTTATTTTTTTTATTTACACTACTATTACACCCGATATGAGTGGTGTGGCACTGGGTAAGTGGGCCTGGCACACACGCTGGCAGACAGGCAACTGCAAGTAGATTACACTAGCAGACTGATGTTTCACAGTCCAAAAAGTATTTTTTTTTATATTTACACTACTGTTACACTAGATATGAGTGGTGGCACTGGGCAAGTGGGCACAGTATACTCTGTGAGCCTGGCACACACGCTGGCTGGCAGGCAACTGCAATTAGATTACACAAGCAGACTGATGTTTCACAGTCAAAAAAGTTGTTGTTTTTTACATTTACACTACTGTTACACCAGATATGAGTGGGGGCACTGGGCAAGTGGGCCTGGCACACACGCTGGCTGGCAGGCAACTGCAATTAGATTACACTAGCAGACTAATGTTTCACAGTCAAAAAAGTTTTTTTTTTAAATTTACACTACTGTTACACCAGATATGAGTGGTGGCACTGGGCAAGTGGGCACAGTATACGCTGTGAGCCTGGCACACACGCTGGCAGGCAGGCAACTGCAATTAGATTACACAAGCAGACTGATGTTTCACAGTCAAAAAAGTTTTTTTTTTTTTTTAAATTTACACTACTGTTACACCAGATATGAGTGGTGGCACTGGGCAAGTGGGCACAGTATACGCTGTGAGCCTGGCACACACGCTGGCAGGCAGGCAACTGCAATTAGATTACACAAGCAGACTGATGTTTCACAGTCAAAAAAGTTTTTTTTTTTTTTTAAATTTACACTACTGTTACACCAGATATGAGTGGGGGCACTGGGCAAGTGGGCCTGGCACACACGCTGGCAGGCAGGCAACTGCAATTAGATTACACTAGCAGACTGATGTTTCACAGTCAAAAAAGTTTTTTTTTTAAATTTACACTACTGTTACACCAGATATGAGTGGGGGCACTGGGCAAGTGGGAACAGTATATGCTGTGAGCCTGGCACACACGCTGGCAGGCAGGCAACTGCAATTAGATTACACAAGCAGACTGATGTTTCACAGTCAAAAAAGTTATTTTTTTTAAATTTACACTACTGTTACACCAGATATGAGTGGTGGCACTGGGCAAGTGGGCACAGCATACGCTTTGAGCCTGGCACACACGCTGGCTGGCAGGCAACTGCAATTAGATTACACAAGCAGACTGATGTTTCACAGTCAAAAAAGTTTTTTTTTTTTTAAATTTACACTACTGTTACACCAGATATGAGTGGGGGCACTGGGCAAGTGGGCACAGTATACGCTGTGAGCCTGGCACACATGCTGGCAGGCAGGCAACTGCAATTAGATTACACAAGCAGATTGATGTTTCACAGTCAAAAAAGTTGTTTTTTTTAAATTTACACTACTGTTACACCAGATATGAGTGGTGGCACTGGGCAAGTGGGCACAGTATACGCTGTGAGCCTGGCACACACGCTGGCAGGCAGGCAGGCAGGCAACTGCAATTAGATTACACAAGCAGACTGATGTTTCACAGTCAAAGGTTTTTTTTTTAAATTTACACTACTGTTACACCAGATATGAGTGGGGGCATTGGGCAAGTGGGCACAGTATACGCTGTGTGCCAGGTAGGCAACTGCAATTAGATTACACAAGCAGACTGATGTTTCACAGTCAAAGTTTTTTTTTTTTTATTTACACTACTGTTACACCAGATATGAGTGGTGTGGCACTGGGCAAGTGGGCCTGGCACACACGCTGGCAGGCAACTGCAATTAGATTACACTAGCAGACTGATGTTTCACAGTCAAAAAAGTTGTTTTTTTTTTAAATTTAGACTACTGTTACACCAGATATGAGTGGTGTGGCACTGGGCAAGTGGGCCTGGCACACACGCTGGCGGGTAGGCAACTGCAATTAGATTACACTAGCAGACTGATGTTTCACAGTCAAAAAAGTTTTTTTTTTTAAATTTACACTACTGTTACACCAGATATGAGTGGTGTGGCACTGGGCAAGTTGCTTGGCAGGCAGGCAACTGCAATTAGATTACACAGGAAAAAAATAAAATAAATAAAATGTTGTTCTAGCCCTAAAAAGGGCTTTTTGGGGTGCTGTGCTTACAGCAGAGATCAGATGAGTCCTTCAGGGCTGTAGTGGACACTGAATACACTAGCCTAGCTATCAATTTCCTTATTAAATCACCAGCAGCTACTGTCCCTCCTCTCACTAACAATACAGCTTCCGAATGAATCTAAAATGACTGCTGTTCAGGAGCTGAGAGGGTCTGGGAGGGAGGGAGGGTCTGCTGCTGATTGGCTGGAATGTGTCTGCAGACTGTGAGATACAGAGTCAAAGTTTACTCAAAGATGACGAATAGGGTGCGGATCGAACATCGCATCGGCGAACGCGAACATGCTATGTTCGCCAGGAACTATTCGCCGGCGAACTATTCGTGACATCACTAGTCTTAATCTCTTATTAGGAATTGGAAGTTAGAGACTTTTTGGACTTGTCTTTAACCCTATTAATTTTACCTATCATGAGTTACTCATTTTCTTAAACAATAGACCATGATAAGAATATAATAGTATCAATAAATATAAGTCTATAAATGGCTACCGACTTCTATCGACGCCTCAAAAGTGCACTGTGATCTTAAGCCCGGTCTAAGATCACAGTGCACTTTTGAGGCGTCGATAGAAGTCGGTAGCCATTTATAGACTTATATTTATATGATACAATCATATTCTTATAGGTTCACAGTACATAGGTTGTATTAAATAGCCTGATATCCGTTAGTTATTGTGAAACAGGTATAGCTAAATATAATCTATAAAATTACCAGTACCTGAAAACCTAGTATCCTCACTGCTATTGCAAACAGAGGGGTTAATTGCATTGGGGGTTTGGGGTGCATGGCTGTTTAAGCGATATGTTTGAGAATGAGTTTAAGGGTTTTGGATCATGGTGATCATAGACGTGCTATGCTTCATGTACGCAAATCCCAGTTGGTACAACTGGCATTTGAAAGGGATCTCACTCGCATGGGCAAAAATGAGTGGAAAGACATTATTTTGAAGAGGTTCCATTCGGACACTCGTCACCTTCCACTATACTAATGGTGAGTCGAGCTTTGTTTGATTTTGCATTGATGCCATGTTTGAATGTAAACGCCAGCCTTGGTGCCTTGTTGTAATTGTAAGTGTCAGACCTATTATATAACCTAAAGGCACTTTTAACTGTTAATTTCTAGGCGTAAAGGTCAGGAAAATGTTGCACTGAAAAAATATTTGTTTTAATACAAGACTGCAGTGTGCTGAGCTGTAGGGAACATGTTTTCAGAAAATCTTTCTTTGTTGTTGCTCCTGTGGTTACCTGTATATATTTTCATTTTGTGTATTCGGTTTTGAGCAACGGTGACAGACCGTTTGTTGTAGTTGTACCTGAGTTCAGAAATAAACGACACACAAGTTTGTGTGACAAAAGAGAAAAGTTGTCCAGATTCAATTATTCCCATCTCCTTTACAATATATTCCTTTAATACTGGCATTGGTTATAAATTAAATATCAAGATGGCTAAACTTTCCTGCAGAATATGTAGGTCTGCTCTAATTTTGACTCTCATACATGCTTTGTAAATGTGTGCCCCCTCGTGAAAATTTTTTTTTTGTTCTGGAGCCGACCCTGATACTGCAGTAAATCAGATTACTCAGTTTTCAATGTATAGTATATTATAGTATATTATATATTGTATATTACAATAACCTCTGTTTTTATGTACTTGCGTTTTTCCATTATAGGGCTACATTACAAGTGAGGCACAAAAGGTATTGCACTAGCGCAATCGTGTTTTTGCGAGCCAGTGTCATTTAGTTAATATTACAAGTGGAGCAAAATTGTAATTACACTAGCGCTATCATTCTTTACGCTTGAATCCTTACTGCGATCTCAGAGCTGTGGTTAACTATTTTCCAAAACAAAAAAGTTGCACAATACACTTAAAAAATACATTACAAAGTACAGTTACACTCATATTAACACTGTCTAATACAAATTATTTAAAAAAATAGTGATAATGGCTCAAAGATAGGAGATCTTGTGTGTTACAAAAATAAAAAAGGCAGGCAAATGACTTTAACATACATGTCTAAAGATGAATATGTATGTGTGTGTATATACAGCATATATCTATCTATCTATATATATATATATATATACATATATATATATATATATATATATATGTGTGTGTGTGTGTGTGTACATATATATATATATTTCTTTTTTTTATATGTGTATATAAGTATATATATATATATATATATACTGTGTATATATATATATATATAAGTGCATTTTAGCTCTTTGCCATTAAGCAGATAAAAACCATGATAAAATATATTTATGCAATAATCATTTTTAATAAAGATTTTAACTATGTATTTACTGAAAATATTTCACATTTGCTAATGTGAATATGCTATGTTGTTTGCACAATTGGTGTTTGTTTGTTTTTCTCTCTATTAACTTCTATGGGGAATGTGAAAAGGTGATGGCATTTGTTAGGTTTTTTCCCACTATTATTTCTCCATTGATCTCTATGGGGGAATAAATGCACACGCACACAAAAACTTGTTTGGTTTTTCGCGCTATTCGTGTTAACACTAGAGCAAAATAAGTTTTTTGGAACTTGTAATACGAACGTAACCTGAAAAGTGCAAACATCCTAGCGGAGTTTTCGCTTACTCAAATAAAAAATACTGTGTCACTTGTAATCTAGCCCTAAGTAAATAATATAGATGTGCATTTGTATTTGGACGAATGCACATTCATCACAAAATTCTGATTTTTATTTTCTTTTAACAAAACGAAAATCCGAAAGAATGCACCAACGAAAATAATCACTATTCATTTGTTTCTTCTTTTTTTTAAGCACTTAATACTTACATTAACGTGCTCTCCAGAGCACATTACTGTAAGTATTGGAGCTCCAGGGGAACTTTTCACCTGTAACTTTGAAACATTCACATTTGTTTTAATGAAAACAAATGTAAACCTTTAACAAAAATTTGATTAGTGCAGGCAATGAATATTCGGGGGAAACAAATTTCTCTGACTATTCGTTACGATAATTTAATCTGAAACTAAATTTCCTTCCCTGCATATCTCTAGTAAAGAATTGTTTTACAAATTTAACAAACAGCGGGAGGATGAGGTTTGCTGTCATGAACCTCATCTGTCAAAGGAAAAGCAGGCAGGTGACAGCATATATAATATTCATTTATTAAGGAGGTAAAAAAGGCAACGTTTCGGGATTAGTCTCCCATCCTCACAGTAAATGGGCAGGGTCCGCTACCCACATTCAATATGGCACAAGTCTATACTTGTAGAATGCAGCTCCCTGCTCGCACGCCCAATTTATTGGAATAATTGAAATCTGCCGCACTTTATACATCAGAGAGGTTAAATCAGTGGTCACACGAGCCTCAAATGCTGGGGCTCCAAAGCTTTCACAGCTTGATAAATGGATCCCAATCTCTTCCACTTTTCATTTTGTGAGATAAAACAAGTCCCCAGCTACCTTTTCTCTCTCCCATGTGAAATTTTGTATCCCAGAAAGCTTTATTACTTTCTATGGAAGGCATCTCTTATCTATCTGAGATTTCCAGGTTCCTCCCCTTTTCTTTTGAAATTCAATGTGTTCTGCCTCTGTGAAATCTGCTCTATAACCAGAATTTCTCTGTTTGGCAGTTCCTTCTGGGTGGTTGCATTCAGGTGCCCTTGTTTATTTTATCCAAGTCAGATTTATTTACTTTATATTCTTTTCCTACAGGAATTCTGGGATTGCTTGGATTTAGTTCTTCCAAGGAAGTTGTTTCCGGGTTTCATCCGGAGTTGGCGTGTGCACTGTTAATTGTTAGTGACGCATGTTGCACCTGGCTGGTCCGGCGGGACCTACTGGTTCACTTGTTTTTGTTGTTTGATTTTATAAACTAAACTTTTCCTCATGACCTTCGGGTCTGGATGTAAGGAGCGCTTGGGCTGGCAGTGTCAGTCTGCTCCAGAGACATGGGCCGGTGGAGTCCCACCGCGTCCCTTCGCATCCCCGGCCTTTTGGGCTGCCCTTAGTGGTTCTTCTAGAGTCTAGGTGCCGTCGGGTGGCCAGTATAGGTCTGGTCCTACTGAGGTGGCTAGTTGCTCCTACCTCTGCTTATGGGAGCTTTTGATGCTCTGATGGGATCTTGGAGGTTGCAGCTCACCCTGGTTTCTCTGGTGTTGCCACCGTTGTTTCAGTTGTTTTCACTGCCCCTTATGGGTCAGGAACCAAGGTGTGCTTGTTTGGGGCGTGTGGCCCCGGGTCCTGACTAGTGGAATCTGACCCCTTCTTCTCGGATCTCATCGTAGTTTTGGGAGGGGAGTCTAGGGTTCTGTCAGTCCAAGTTCTGGCTATCCCTCCTTAAGTCCCTGTTATCCCCTTGAGTGTTAGGGGTGGGGTCAGGATGGGTTCCATTGTTCTCCTTGGGGAGTTTGGAATTGTTGGCAGATTGGGTACCTGTGGATGGGCTTCTGGGTCTTCTTTTTTAAGTTTTTTTTTTTGCCCTATTGACCTCATTTGGTCTAGGATTTGACTATAGACTATTTGCTCTTTCCCTTTTTTTGTCTCCACATTTGCAGACCTTTGCTCGGCACATCATGGTTGCATGTTAGTTGCTTTGCTGCTGGTGTTGTGGGGGCTTGAGAGGCTGTCTCTCATAGATCTTATTCCTTTTTTTTTTTTGGGCTCTTGATGGTCTGTCTTGACTTTTCTCCTATGGCCTGTGGTAGACTCCCCTGACGGGGGGTGCTTTTTGGGTCTGCCGCCACTCTGCCCTTTGGGGCGTTCAGTGCCTGTGCATTGATTGGTCGATTGTTTCGGTATCTTGTGGACATGTCCTCTCTGTCTTTTCATATGGGGGATTCTGTTTCCCCTTAAAAAGAAGTATCACATTGATCCTTAGTGTTCTTTTTGTAGAATCTATTCTATTTGCTTGGATGCTCAACTTAGATCTAGCCATCTTATGGTCCTTTAAGATCGAGGTTTGATTCCATCTGGTTTACATACATGTTGCCTTGTGGGCTTGCCCTTTGGGATTCTGTATTTCTCTGGTTTGTGGGAATTATCCCTGGGTTCTGGTCACTTTTTCTTCAACACGTGCCTGGTTGTTTTTTCTCCCTGTCTTTGTGTGGGTCCTTATTGTCAGGTGTAAGAGCCTGCTGGTTAGCTTCTCTACCTAGCGAGCGGTGGGTTTGCAGTTTGACCTTGGTTGCTAGCAAACCTTTAAGGGTCCGAGTGAGGAGTTTCTTTGCTCCCTCTGGAGGAGTGGGATCTTTAGGGATCATCGGTTGTAGAGAGGATTGGTTCTCGGATGCGTTTCGGCTGCTCTGCAGCCTATAGTGGTGTTGTGTTGGTCTACATCGTCTAGGTTACGAAGGAGCATTATGTTTTGTGTTCCTTCAGGAAGCGGCTGTGCTTCCCCTCTCACGGTTTTAGCATGGTCGTATTTTGCTCGATCGTTCTTCAGCTGCAGAAGCTTTTCCTAGCTTGTGAGGTGTCCTCAGTCTGTTGTGGACTGGGTGTGGGTCTTGACTGTGGTAAGTGATTTTCCCTTTGCGATCCTGATCGCTGGTGACGCTCGTCCATGCAGTGTAGCGGTTTCTGCATCTGGCAGTCCTTGGGATCCTTTATTTCTCTCTGGTCATTTCCTGTTTTCGGCTGCTGTATTTTTCTACCCTGACATATGTTCAGGTGAGGCTAGCGAGCGGATCTTGGTTGTCTTCTTGAAGGCCTGAGTTGGTCTTTCTGTCCTGTCTGGTTTTCCCTCTGGGAATTGTTAGTTGGGTTCCCCTGGTCGGTTTAAGGGGCTGTGACTGGGGTATTTCCCCTGAGAGTGGGATCTTCAAGGCCTGTGTCTCGGTTGCATCTACTCGTGGTAACTGTCCAGGTCCTTTGGACTGTCGGTGGTTTTGCATATACGGAGTTGTTTTTTTTGTTTTTTTGTTTCAATTATGTTCTTCCCAGTTTTCAGACGAAACGGAACTTTGTTTTCTGGGAATATGTTTTTTCTGTGGGTGCCTTCAATGGTCCGCCTCTTACCCTCCCGTCTTGGCATTCTGTGTCCTCTTTGCCTTGGGTATAAATTTCCCATAAGTAATGAATGTGGCTGTGGACTCTTTCCCATTAGGAAGAAAAACATAAATTATGCTTACCTGATCATTTCCTTTTCTTCCATGGAAAAGAGTCCACAGCCCCCCGCCCATTTTAGAGGCATTGTTGTTTTCATCTTCTGGCACCTTTTCACCTTGATGCTTCTTCCACTGTTCCTTTTTCCTCAGCTGAATGACTGGAGGATAGGGGAAGTGGGAGGAGTATTTAAGCCTTTGGCTTGTGGGTCTTTGCCTCCTCCTGGTGGCCAGGTTCTTATTTCTTATAACTAATGAATGCGGCTGTGGACTCTTTCCCACAGAAGAAAAGGAAACTATCAGGTAATCATAATTTATGTTATTTACCCTTCTTGAAGATCTGCCTGTGGTAAGTGTGCTAGAACAGAACTATGTATATTATACCTGTCAGAAGTTACCTCTGTATATGTCTTTGGCATCAAGACTTAATGGGAAGGTCATCTCTGATTCCCATGCAATGCTTGACTATTTTGTATAAAGACCCTAGCAACATTGTTCCCTGCATGCTCACTTGGTTTTGGCAAGTTTTCTGGCTTTTGTTACCTGTCTTACCCTTACCTGTACTGCTACCTGAGGACTGATCTAGTGGCTAAAAACCTTACAGAAATATACCTTGACTACTGATATTGGATTCTCCTTTTGTTGTGATAGCTGGCTTCTGACAAAAGCAACTGGCTTTGACTCCTGGCTTCCCTACAAACTGCTTCACTAATTTACCCAAGTCTACCTGTGTGCATCTCTCCCTACTCAAAATTTCCAGCCTTACTCTGTTTGATGACTACAAAGCATTTCCTGCTTCAATGGTTCCAGTCATCCAATCAGGTAATTAATTAATTACATTATATTGGTTCCTCGTCATTCAAGGCAAACGCAAGGTCTTTGAATGTCTTTAGTGATTTGGCAGTGTGATTGTCATCTATGACATTTTTGGATAATGGTGTCCACATTAAACTAGCCTCCCCTTCCTCTATTCCACTCCACTGCTGCTACTTGTGCTTGCTGTCTCTACTGTTCTACTTCTCTGAGGAGTATAAAACAAAAGATGGTTGTTGGTGGCTGTGGTGCTGGAGGAAGTAATGGAAAAAGTGGAGGAAACAATTTTGGACAAGACAGGTATAGTTAGAGCAGTGATGCTGGAGCTGGCACTACTTTTCCTGTCTGGGTAACTTATAAACAGTTCATGTAAAACATTCAGCTCAGCCCCTGACCAGCACAAATGCAACTGATGTTCAGCAGACCCACTAGCTTAATCCTTATTTGTCTGTGGCATAAAAGTGGAAGTTTTTTATGTGCCGGGTTGTGACTTTTTTACCTATTGCTAGTCCTACTTTGCTGACCAACTTGCCCACTACTAGCACAACTAAAGGTGGGGAGCTTGGTACATACCTTTGCTGGGACAGATTTTGTTTTGGCTAATTGTAGCTGTGAGCGGAGAAAGGCTGCACTTTGAGGGGCACTTCCCTTGATCACAGAGCTTCTTCCTGAGCATTTCTAGTTTATGGGAAAACATAATAAATGGTAGCTGAATGATAATAATTCAAATAATGTAGTGTAACTGTATTGCTTAATGCACTTTGGAACTTAGGGATATTAGAATTCAGTGGGGATGTAGATAGGTAGTAATGAGTTTAAGGATTAGAGGGGTACAATATCGAACACATAGAAACCAAGACCTTCCTAACCCACAGAATGAAAGATTTTACTTCTAAAAAGTACTATGCTATTGCTACTATATTAAAAAGCAGTATAATATATATTAATTTACTAAATCTCTTAACTTAGAGATTTTGTGTGAAGTACACTATAGCAGTACAATATACAAATTTAAAATTCAATAAATCCACTAAGTGTTACACTACTAATAATTTTAAAACTACAACTAAGCATGTAGGGGTTTAATCACAACCTTAGCAATATTTTATTTCGATATCAATATTTGAACTTCATCTGATATTGTCAGCATGGTTTTTCTGTGATTCGAATCCCAAATTGCTTCTACAGTATAAACTACTTAGCAGAGAAAACGGTTTCAATCGACATTTTGCAGATTTACTAATTATAGTACAGGTATTTTGATTTAAACATTTGTATAGTGTGTATTTGTATAGTGTGTACAAATGACAGACGGACGAGGTTCCCAAATTGGGAACCTGTCCTCTTACCTTTGTGTGCATGTGCTGCATGAATATATCATTGCACAAGTGCTTGCCTCTACAATGCTGCCTTCTCCTCTTACATAACCTGTCAATGATCAAAAAACTTCAGCAGCACACCAAAGATAAATAGTATTCCAGCTTTTATTGTACCAGGAGGAAAAAAATAAATGTATTATGTATTTTTTTCCTCCTGGTACAATAAAAGCTGGAATACTATTTAGTCTGCTGCTGAAGTTTTTTTATTTTGGATTGTGTGGAGTCTTCAAGCGGTGGCTCTTTCAGCTTGCACACAGATAACCACTGGTGCTGGAGTACATCTGACTTTGCACATAACCTGTCAATCACACGAAGAACTAGTTCTGAGGGGTTTTATCTTCGCCAACTCAGAGGTGGTGGAGATATTAAGAAGCAGCAGTTGGCTCACAACATAATATAATTTCTTTCATAAAGGTGGTAAAAGTCCATGAGCCATTACTCCTGGAAATTATACTCCTGGCCACTAGGATGAGGCAAAGATTCCCAAAACACTAAGAGCCCTTAAAAACCCTCCCTCCTCACTGGTAAACCAGTCTTATCTTTGCCTTCACAGGAGGAAGGAGAAGAATGGAGGTTCTCTAGGTGTTCTTCTGTGACAGGGGTCATAGAAAATCTTCTATAGCCTCCTCCTGTTGGATCATTGTTATAAACAACATACACAGATACACGCTGTCATGTGTAAATCACTGGATTGGCTATCTACTGGAAGAAGTTTGTTTCTGCTGATGGTAATTCCTGTAGTGTGCGTGCTTGTTAGGTAAGTAGGTAGTTTATATTAATGTTGGCACTCACTTAGCCTATAGACTACTAGTAGGTACACTAGCCCCGCTGCTCCATAACCCTGTCCGCCTGCTCTGAGCAGGCAGACAGGAATCGTCGGAAATTGACACCCCCTGCTGGCGGCCCATTGGCCGGGAGTCTGCAGGGGGTGGCGTTGCACTAGCAGCTCTTGTGAGCTGCTGGTGCAATGCTGAATACGGAGAGCATATTGCTCTCCGCATTCAGCGATGTCTTGCGGACCTGATCCACACTGTCGGATCAGGTCCGCAAGACATTTGATAAATAGGCCCCATAGTGTTGTATATCATAGCCAGGGGACTATTGTGACAGGTATAATTTATTATATGTTTTGCATGGGATTTTGGGGTGCTGGAACCTTATATTGTTTCACCCTATGTTTTACTTTTTCTTTAGTGTGTTGGGTTTTCCTGCATATTGTTTTTTTTTAGCGCTTGTCGGCTTTGTTTGTGTGCTTTGTAAACTACACTTTTCCTCATGACCTTCGGGTCTGGATGTAAGGAGCGTTTGGGCTGGCAGTGTCAGTCTGCTCCAGAGACATGGGCCGGTGGAGTCCCACCGCGTCCCTTCGCATCCCCGGCCTTTTGGGCTGCCCTTAGTGGTTCTCCTAGAGTCTAGGTGCCGTCGGGTGGCCAGTATAGGTCTGGTCCTACTGAGGTGGCTTGTTGCTCCTACCTCTGCTTATGGGAGCTTTTGATGCTCTGATGGGATCTTGGAGGTTGCAGCTCACCCTGGTTTCTCTGGTGTTGCCACCGTTGTTTCAGTTGTTTTCACTGCCCCTTATGGGTCAGGAACCAAGGTGTGCTTTTTTGGGGCGTGTGGCCCCGGGTCCTGACTAGTGGAATCTGACCCCTTCTTCTCGGATCTCATCGTAGTTTTGGGAGGGGAGTCTAGGGTTCTGTCAGTCCAAGTTCTGGCTATCCCTCCTTAAGTCCCTGTTATCCCCTTGAGTGTTAGGGGTGGGGTCAGGATGGGTTCCATTGTTCTCCTTGGGGAGTTTGGAATTGTTGGCAGATTGGGTACCTGTGGATGGGCTTCTGGGTCTTCTTTTTTAAGTTTTTTTTTTTGCCCTATTGACCTCATTTGGTCTAGGATTTGACTATAGACTATTTGCTCTTTCCCTTTTTTTGTCTCCACATTTGCAGACCTTTGCTCGGCACATCGTGGTTGCATGTTAGTTGCTTTGCTGCCGGTGTTGTGGGGGCTTGAGAGGCTGTCTCTCATAGATCTTATTCCTTTTTTTTTTTTGGGCTCTTGATGGTCTGTCTTGACTTTTCTCCTATGGCCTGTGGTAGACTCCCCTGACGGGGGGTGCTTTTTGGGTCTGCCGCCACTCTGCCCTTTGGGGCGTTCAGTGCCTGTGCATTGATTGGTCGATTGTTTCGGTATCTTGTGGACATGTCCTCTCTGTCTTTTCATATGGGGGATTCTGTTTCCCCTTAAAAAGAAGGATCACATTGATCCTTAGTGTTCTTTTTGTAGAATCTATTCTATTTGCTTGGATGCTCAACTTAGATCTAGCCATCTTATGGTCCTTTAAGATCGAGGTTTGATTCCATCTGGTTTACATACATGTTGCCTTGTGGGCTTGCCCTTTGGGATTCTGTATTTCTCTGGTTTGTGGGAATTATCCCTGGGTTCTGGTCACTTTTTCTTCAACACGTGCCTGGTTGTTTTTTCTCCCTGTCTTTGTGGGGGTCCTTATTGTCAGGTGTAAGAGCCTGCTGGTTAGCTTCTCTACCTAGCGAGCGGTGGGTTTGCAGTTTGACCTTGGTTGCTAGCAAACCTTTAAGGGTCCGAGTGAGGAGTTTCTTTGCTCCCTCTGGAGGAGTGGGATCCTTAGGGATCATCGGTTGTAGAGAGGATTGGTTCTCGGATGCGTTTCTGCAGCCTATAGTGGTGTTGTGTTGGTCTACATCGTCTAGGTTACGAAGGAGCATTATGTTTTGTGTTCCTTCAGGAAGCGGCTGTGCTTCCCCTCTCACGGATGGTCGTATTTTGCTCGATCGTTCTTCAGCTGCAGAAGCTTTTCCTAGCTTGTGAGGTGTCCTCAGTCTGTTGTGGACTGGGTGTGGGTCTTGACTGTGGTAAGTGATTTTCCCTTTGCGATCCTGATCGCTGGTGACGCTCGTCCATGCAGTGTAGCGGTTTCTGCATCTGCCAGTCCTTGGGATCCTTTATTTCTCTCTGGTCATTTCCTGTTTTCGGCTGCTGTATTTTTCTACCCTGACATATGTTCAGGTGAGGCTAGCGAGCGGATCTTGGTTGTCTTCTTGAAGGCCTGAGTTGGTCTTTCTGTCCTGTCTGGTTTTCCCTCTGGGAATTGTTAGTTGGGTTCCCCTGGTCGGTTTAAGGGGCTGTGACTGGGGTATTTCCCCTGAGAGTGGGATCTTCAAGGCCTGTGTCTCGGTTGCATCTACTCGTGGTAACTGTCCAGGTCCTTTGGACTGTCGGTGGTTTTGCATATACGGAGTTGTTTTTTTTGTTTTTTTGTTTCAATTATGTTCTTCCCAGTTTTCAGACGAAACGGAACTTTGTTTTCTGGGAATATGTTTTTTCTGTGGGTGCCTTCAATGGTCCGCCTCTTACCCTCCCGTCTTGGCATTCTGTGTCCTCTTTGCCTTGGGTATAAATTTCCCATAAGTAATAAATGTGGCTGTGGACTCTTTCCCATTAGGAAGAAAAACATAAATTATGCTTACCTGATAATTTCCTTTTCTTCCGTGGAAAAGAGTCCACAGCCCCCCGCCCATTTTAGAGGCATTGTTGTTTTCATCTTCTGGCACCTTTTCACCTTGATGCTTCTTCCACTGTTCCTTTTTCCTCAGCTGAATGACTGGAGGATAGGGGAAGTGGGAGGAGTATTTAAGCCTTTGGCTTGTGGGTCTTTGCCTCCTCCTGGTGGCCAGGTTCTTATTTCTTATAACTAATGAATGCGGCTGTGGACTCTTTCCCACAGAAGAAAAGGAAATTATCAGGTAATCATAATTTATGTTATTTACCCTTCTTGAAGATCTGCCTGTGGTAAGTGTGCTAGAACAGAACTATGTATATTATACCTGTCAGAAGTTACCTCTGTATATGTCTTTGGCATCAAGACTTAATGGGAAGGTCATCTCTGATTCCCATGCAATGCTTGACTATTTTGTATAAAGACCCTAGCAACATTGTTCCCTGCATGCTCACTTGGTTTTGGCAAGTTTTCTGGCTTTTGTTACCTGTCTTACCCTTACCTGTACTGCTACCTGAGGACTGATCTAGTGGCTAAAAACCTTACAGAAATATACCTTGACTACTGATATTGGATTCTCCTTTTGTTGTGATAGCTGGCTTCTGACAAAAGCAACTGGCTTTGACTCCTGGCTTCCCTACAAACTGCTTCACTAATTTACCCAAGTCTACCTGTGTGCATCTCTCCCTACTCAAAATTTCCAGCCTTACTCTGTTTGATGACTACAAAGCATTTCCTGCTTCAATGGTTCCAGTCATCCAATCAGGTAATTAATTAATTACATTATATTGGTTCCTCGTCATTCAAGGCAAACGCAAGGTCTTTGAATGTCTTTAGTGATTTGGCAGTGTGATTGTCATCTATGACATTTTTGGATAATGGTGTCCACATTAAACTAGCCTCCCCTTCCTCTATTCCACTCCACTGCTGCTACTTGTGCTTGCTGTCTCTACTGTTCTACTTCTCTGAGGAGTATAAAACAAAAGATGGTTGTTGGTGGCTGTGGTGCTGGAGGAAGTAATGGAAAAAGTGGAGGAAACAATTTTGGACAAGACAGGTATAGTTAGAGCAGTGATGCTGGAGCTGGCACTACTTTTCCTGTCTGGGTAACTTATAAACAGTTCATGTAAAACATTCAGCTCAGCCCCTGACCAGCACAAATGCAACTGATGTTCAGCAGACCCACTAGCTTAATCCTTATTTGTCTGTGGCATAAAAGTGGAAGTTTTTTATGTGCCGGGTTGTGACTTTTTTACCTATTGCTAGTCCTACTTAGCTGACCAACTTGCCCACTACTAGCACAACTAAAGGTGGGGAGCTTGGTACATACCTTTGCTGGGACAGATTTTGTTTTGGCTAATTGTAGCTGTGAACGGAGAAAGGCTGCACTTTGAGGGGCACTTCCCTTGATCACAGAGCTTCTTCCTGAGCATTTCTAGTTTATGGGAAAACATAATAAATGGTAGCTGAATGATAATAATTCAAATAATGTAGTGTAACTGTATTGCTTAATGCACTTTGGAACTTAGGGATATTAGAATTCAGTGGGGATGTAGATAGGGAGTAATGAGTTTAAGGATTAGAGGGGTACAATATCGAACACATAGAAACCAAGACCTTCCTAACCCACAGAATGAAAGATTTTACTTCTAAAAAGTACTATGCTATTGCTACTATATTAAAAAGCAGTATAATATATATTAATTTACTAAATCTCTTAACTTAGAGATTTTGTGTGAAGTACACTATAGCAGTACAATATACAAATTTAAAATTCAATAAATCCACTAAGTGTTACACTACTAATAATTTTAAAACTACAACTAAGCATGTAGGGGTTTAATCACAACCTTAGCAATATTTTATTTCGATATCAATATTTGAACTTCATCTGATATTGTCAGCATGGTTTTTCTGTGATTCGAATCCCAAATTGCTTCTACAGTATAAACTACTTAGCAGAGAAAACGGTTTCAATCGACATTTTGCAGATTTACTAATTATAGTACAGGTATTTTGATTTAAACATTTGTATAGTGTGTATTTGTATAGTGTGTACAAATGACAGACGGACGAGGTTCCCAAATTGGGAACCTGTCCTCTTACCTTTGTGTGCATGTGCTGCATGAATATATCATTGCACAAGTGCTTGCCTCTACAATGCTGCCTTCTCCTCTTACATAACTTGTCAATGATCAAAAAACTTCAGCAGCACACCAAAGATAAATAGTATTCCAGCTTTTATTGTACCAAGAGGAAAAAAATAAATGTATTATGTATTTTTTTCCTCCTGGTACAATAAAAGCTGGAATACTATTTAGTCTGCTGCTGAAGTTTTTTTATTTTGGATTGTGTGGAGTCTTCAAGCGGTGGCTCTTTCAGCTTGCACACAGATAACCACTGGTGCTGGAGTACATCTGACTTTGCACATAACCTGTCAATCACACGAAGAACTAGTTCTGAGGGGTTTTATCTTCGCCAACTCAGAGGTGGTGGAGATATTAAGAAGCAGCAGTTGGCTCACAAAATAATATAATTTCTTTCATAAAGGTGGTAAAAGTCCATGAGCCATTACTCCTGGAAATTATACTCCTGGCCACTAGGATGAGGCAAAGATTCCCAAAACACTAAGAGCCCTTAAAAACCCTCCCTCCTCACTGGTAAACCAGTCTTATCTTTGCCTTCACAGGAGGAAGGAGGAGAATGGAGGTTCTCTAGGTGTTCTTCTGTGACAGGGGTCATAGAAAATCTTCTATAGCCTCCTCCTGTTGGATCATTGTTATAAACAACATACACAGATACACGCTGTCATGTGTAAATCACTGGATTGGCTATCTACTGGAAGAAGTTTGTTTCTGCTGATGGTAATTCCTGTAGTGTGCGTGCTTGTTAGGTAAGTAGGTAGTTTATATTAATGTTGGCACTCACTTAGCCTATAGACTACTAGTAGGTACACTAGCCCCGCTGCTCCATAACCCTGTCCGCCTGCTCTGAGCAGGCAGACAGGAATCGTCGGAAATTGACACCCCCTGCTGGCGGCCCATTGGCCGGGAGTCTGCAGGGGGTGGCGTTGCACTAGCAGCTCTTGTGAGCTGCTGGTGCAATGCTGAATACGGAGAGCATATTGCTCTCCGCATTCAGCGATGTCTTGCGGACCTGATCCACACTGTCGGATCAGGTCCGCAAGACATTTGATAAATAGGCCCCATAGTGTTGTATATCATAGCCAGGGGACTATTGTGACAGGTATAATTTATTATATGTTTTGCATGGGATTTTGGGGTGCTGGAACCTTATATTGTTTCACCCTATGTTTTACTTTTTCTTTAGTGTGTTGGGTTTTCCTGCATATTGTTTTTTTTTAGCGCTTGTCGGCTTTGTTTGTGTGCTTTGTTTACTTTGTGTCAGCTGTGCACGCATGTCTTTATAAAACTTTTGGTTTTATTTGCTGTTCAGATATGCACGTGTTGGCTTTTGTTTGTACACGAGTACATATAGTTTCTCTATTTAGTGCTCTGCTCAGATGTGCGCATGTCAGCTTTTTAGTGTGTTTCAGTTTCACGCATGTAAGCTGTTTGGTATCTGATCAAAATGCAGAATCATACTTCAGGTTAAGGGGACGATTTATTAAGCAGCGTATGCTGCTCATTACGCGCAAGCCTTTTGGCTTGCCGGAATCAGGATTTAAGAAGCAGCGGTCGTAAGATGATAATTGACACCCCCTGCTAGCAGCCACTTGGCTGTGAATGTGCAGGGGGCAGCATTGCACAAGCATTTCACAAGAAATGCTTGTGCAATGATAAATGTCGACAGCGTATGTGAATCATATCCGCCTGCCATATAATAAATCGGCCCCATAGTCTAATATGCAATTGTTTTTTTAAACCTACTGTTTCTTTTAAGAATAGTGTAGCCTGGTATTCCCTTTAATATTTAAAAGGATGTTTCAATTTTTGGGTGACTATCTCTAAGGTAGATGGGGCCTTTCTACTTTGGCTCAAAGTACTACTATTCCTCTTCAGCATAGTACTCTGATTGCTGCTGCTGGGCCTCGCAGGACTTGGTTTCTGGATCTGGTGCAGATGTTCAGTTGTTCTCCATAGCCTTTTTCTTTGAACCATAATTTTCTGTCTCATGGGCCTTTTTTTTTTATCAGGTTCTCAAATCTTTCAGCTTTTTGGTTTAGAGACTGAATGCTTAGTTTTTTGACAGAGCGTTTTTTTTTTTTTTTTTGCTGATTCTATTATCGAGGCCATGATTTGGTCCTGTAAACCTGTGTTAAAGGGCCACTCAACCCAAATTTTTTTCTATTTTTTTTTTCAGATCCAAATAGAGCATGCAATTTTAAGCAACTTTCTAATTTACTCCTATTATCAATTTTTCTTCATTCTCTTGTTATTTTTATTTGAAAAAGAAGGCATCTAAGCTAAGGAGCTAGCCAGTTTTTGGTTCAGTGTACTGGACAGCATTGTTTATTGGTGCTGTCCAATCAGCAAGGACAACCCAGGTTGTTTACCAAAAATGGGCCGGCATCTAAACTTACATTCTTGCTTTTCAAATAAAGATACCAAGAGAATGAATCAAATTTAATAATAGGAGTAAATTAGAAAGTTGCTAAAAAATTGCATGCTCTATCTGAATCACGAAAGAAAAAATTTGGGTTCAGTGTCCCTTTAAGGAAGATTTTTCATGCGTATTGGAAATGCTTTATTTCTTGGTCTATGAAGCATGGTTTTAGCTGGCATTCTTTTATAATTCCTTGAATTCTTCAATTTCTTCAGGATGGGTTAGATAAGGGTCTATTTTTCATTTGTTTGAATTGCAAGTGTTTGGTTCTTTTCAGTTTTGTTTTACAAGAAGTTTTGTTCCAGCTTTAGTTGGAATTAAGCCAGTGGTTACCCATTTATTTCTCTTTTGGTTCTCAATCTTGCAGGTTGCTCTTTTTTGAGTCTATGCTCCCTTTTAATTTTCAGATTTCTTTGTCTTGAAAAGTTTAGTTTTTTGCTACCCATATTATCTTGTGGTGTTTTTTTCAAACTGCATGTTCCCATTTCATTTAAAGCTGGGGTGGAGACTAAATGAAAAATGGTTTACTACTGTTCTGCCAATACAAATTGCTCTTATTTGTATTATTGTAGGAGAGATCACTGTACTGAGTTCAGACAAACACCTGAAGTACTGGGCAGTTAATAAACTGAGATTTCCAGCTCTGGCTAAAATGGCCCAAAAATATCTTTCTGCCCCATGCAGTAGTGTGGAAAGTTGAACCTCCTTACTGATAGCAAAAACAGACTTATAGCTGAACATGCAGAGAGGCTTCTGTTCTGTTCCTTAAAAAGAACTTGCCACTAACTTTTGAAACATTATTCTAATTGCTAGATTGCCTTTTATACTGCTACTTCTCATCTTGCACATTTATGTTCAAAACATACTGTACTCTGAGGAACATCTTAGCTTATATAATTGCAGGAAGAGTACTCATAGGAAAAATTAAGTTAATCCCAATGAACACTCATCTTGCAATTATAGGACTAGATTTAGATTACATTTGATTGGTAAGCTTTACCAATGCTCTGTTCACATTTCCAACTCCATAGCCTTTAATGGAGTAGGACGTGTAATGAGAGCGTTGGTAAAGCTTACCAGTCAAATGTAATCTAGCCCATAGTGTTGTTCACCATGATTAAACAGTATTCTGTTCTATTTTTTACTGTATGGCACTTTTGGTTGGTTGCAATTTTATATTTGTTATTTATTGTTGCTGTTAATATATTTTATTGTAATATTTTTATTTCTAAACATGTTCTGTGAACTTTGTGACAAATAAAACCTGTTTTATTATTTCATAATGTCTTTTGAGTTACAGTCCTTCATAATTATAAAGAAGGAATCTTAAATAATTAGTCTGTATTGTGCTTGGTAAACTGTCACATGACATTAAAAAAAGTATCGGTAATTGGTATCGGCGAGTATTTGAAAACAAGTATCGGTACTTGTACTCTGTCTTAAAAAAATGGTATTGGTGCAACCCTAATATATATAAAGCAATATTTCTGAATAAACATACCTTCTTTTGGTGCTTTATTTAGCTTTCTTGTGCCATTGCATTTCAAATAGAGCCACTTCTCTGTCATGTTCATAATCATGCATAATTTTAGGCATTAGTAATTTATTTTGAATTCTATCACCTGCTTGATGTAAATGTGTCAATTAAAATAATTAAGCTCTTATAAGCTAGATAATGCTTGTCAAAAAGAGGAGTACATTTACTTGTTGTTTATATATTAACTTGCAGCATTAGCTAAGGTTATTTGCATAATGAATTATTATGGCCACTTTATATAAGTAGAATCATTTTGTTTGGGCCAGATGTGTCTACTTCCTGTCAATAAGGGCTTCAAATGGGGTTTAAGGATCTCTATGAGGATTCATGAATTTAGTTTGATCTGAATAAGGACAAGAAAAAGTATCACAAAATATTGCTGCCTTCAAGGAGCGGAAAGAACATTTATTCAATAGGTATACTATTATTTATATCAATATCATATACTCATGATATAATTCTTCTGGCTTCTATTTGATGCAATTTGGGTATTTATATGTCATTTTTAGCTCAATACCAGTGTCAAGGGGTGAAGTTTTAACGGGACATGAAACCCATTCATGTTTCAGATAGAGCATACAATTTTAAATAACTTATGATTAATTTTGTTGAATTCTCTTGGTATCCTTTGTTGAAGGTGCAGCTATGCACTACTGAGAGTTGTCTGAATATATTGGGTGGACCAATGACTAGAGGCATACATGTGCAGTCACCAATCAGCAGCTAGCTCCCAATAGTGCACTTGTGCTCCTAAGCCTACCTAGCTATGCTTTACAACAAAGGATGACAAGAGAATTAATCAACATAGATAATGAATGTAAACTGAAAAGTTGTTTAAAAGTGCATGCTATATGAATCAGTTGGGTGTAAAATTCTTCCTTTTCCAGACTCTACACATTAATCAGCATATATGTTCCATATCTGAGCACCTAAACTAAGACACTTAAAGACAGCATTACTCCAATTCTTAAAGTTAGATGTATTTGCATAGACAATATACTTATTTTGAATCAATCATATTATTTTATATTTATTGTTAAAAATATGTAATATCTTCCATTAAAATAATATAAAATGTAGCAGGGAGAATGGCGAGATATTAAACAAAATGAAGAGGAGGGTCTACAGGGTCTACAACATTTCTGCATGATGCAATTAAAGGATAAGCAGGAAAGTAAGAGCTATCCTGTTAAGGTGTTATTTCAAGGATGCATTTAAGGGACACTGAACCCAAATTTTTTCTTTTGTGATTCAGATAGAGCATGAAATTTTAAGCAACTATCTAATTTACTCCTATTATCACATTTTCTTCATTCTCTTGGCATCTTTATTTGAAATACAAGAATGTAAGTTTAGATGCCAGCCCATTTTTGGTGAACAACCTGGGTTGTTCTTGCTGATTGGTTGATAAATTCATCCACCAATAAAAAGTGCTGTCCAGGGCTGAACCAAAAAAAAGCTTAGATGCCTTCTTTTTCAAATCAAGATAGCAAGAGAATGAAGAAAGTTGATAATAGGAGTAAATTAGAAAGTTGCTTAAAATTGCATGCTCTATCTGAATCACAAAATGCTCTATCTGAATCACAAAAGAAAAAAATGTGTGTTCAGTGTCCCTTTAATCTATTTAGAAAAAAAATGAAAAAAAATATTTTGAGAGGGGATGGATATATATATATAATATATAATATATATATATATATATATATATATATATATATATATATATATAAATATACATTATATATAATAAGCACCCTTTATTATAAAGGGTTAATTGATTAAATAAATCTCTCACTGTTGGTTTATTTAATTCATGTTTCTTAAAAAAAAAAATATATATATATATATAAATATATATATATATATATATATATATATATATATATATATATATATATATATATATATATATTTTCCCTTTAGGTAACACCTGTTATATTTGTTAAAATACTGATTTGTTTTTGACTATCATTTTATTCCATAAAGAGAGCCCAATTCAAATACATGACAATTTTTTTAACAAAGATTGTCAGTAAGTTCCACACTTACACTAAAAAGTGTGAGCTTTACAATAATCAGTTTCAGATTTACAGGGACATTGAACCCAATTTTTTTCTTTCGTGATTCAGATAGAGCATGCAATTTTAAGCAACTTTCTAATTTTCTCCTATTATCAAATTTTGTTCATTCTCTTGGTTTCTTTATTTGAAAAGCAAAAATGTAAGTTTAAATGCCGGCCCTTTTTTGGTAAGCAACCTAGGGTGTGCTTACTGATGGGTGGTAAAATTCACCCACCAATAAACAAGTGCTGTCCAGGGTCTGAACTAAAATTGGCTGGCTCCTTAGCAAAGAGTCCTTCTTTTTCAAATAAAGATAGCAACAGAACAAAGAAAATGATTATAGGAGTAAAAATAGAACATTGCTTAAAATTGCATGCTCTATCTGAATCACGAAAGAAAAAATTTGGGTTCAGTGTCCCTTTAACAATATTTCAGTGTTAATTATACACATTTTATTGTTTGAAATGCAAATATTGTAATCTACATTTAACTGTATTTTCTATTTTAGAACACAGTGACAGATCAGCTGCAAAAGCGATACCTCAGAGATCAGATATACACTTATGTGGGTGACATACTTGTTGCTGTCAATCCATTCAGGAACCTGGAGCTATACTCTCAGCAGGTTTGATTATGATAAAAAATAATATATGTATATATTTAATTTAGTTAGCATCTGTAGTGTTGTAAAGCATTCTTAGTATATTACTATTATTTTTGTTCATTTTATGTTATGTTTGATTTACACATTTATTATGTTTTATATTTCTAAATGCCAGTACAAAAATATTGAGTATTTGTAAAATTTTTTGTTTGAGGCAAAAGGTTTAAGGTGTAAATTAAGTTTTGCCTTAATCATGGTTAAGATCATGTATATGCTTTTATTATTGTACAAACATAATTTAAATGTATAATATCCACTTTAAGAAGGAAATTATCCCAATTGCATTAAGTTCTTCTATCCTAAGCATTTCTCAAATGTTGTCCCTACTTACCTTGAACATCAATTCCAACATATAAATGACTATGTGGAACAAATGTTGCAATTTGGCATCTGGTGGTAATTTAGTAAGTAGAGAATAGTAATGCCATGAATCCTTAGAAATTGTCAAAAGTAAAATACGATAACTGAATGTAACATTACATTGATGTCTACGAGAATCAACATTTGAAGTTAATTTTGATATCTTGAATGTATTTTTTATGGAATACAAATATAATATTTCATTAGTCTACAAAAAGAATGGAAAATGTTTAAAATATTCAATATTTGTCTAAATCAAAATCAACCAATATTTGCAATTTTAGACTAATCTACCAAATCTTTTCACATCCCCTTAAATGCACTATAAACTCCTAATTAAACACATCTACTAATTACACACATCACCTAATTACACACATGTACAGACAAACATTATTGACTATGAATATTACAGAAGTTTAGTATAGTGTTTTTATAAATAATTAAAGATCAGTCATTTTCATCATTATTACAAGAATGTAGATATGGCTACAGCTCTGTATATCACTGAAATGAAAGCTGGGGAAGTGTATTTTGCAATACCTGGTTTTTAGCATAAAATTAGTTTTATGTTCATTTCCATCCTTCCACTGTCATTTGAACAGTTGCTGGTGTTAAGTTTTCAATTAAATGTTTGCAGGCTTCACTCTTAGGGCCTGATGATCAAAGATTCTCCTGATAGGAGAGAAATTGTAGGGCCGAACTCTCCAGCACTGCAAGATCTCTCTCATTTCAGTATCTAAGAATATGGCTGCAACTCCCTGATGAGGCCCACAGAAGGCCAAAATGATCCCAGAATTGCCTGGTATTTCAGAGTTGGACTGACCTTTCTAAGCGGGATCAGACTGATATATTTCTGGAAAGTTTTCATCTGTGAAATGCACAGTTGGGCTAAAAGAGGCTGCTCCTAGGTTGCAATTCGCCATCGAACAAGCCACTGAGTTGTTCATTCCTGGTAGAGCACTTCTATCACTGTGTGCATTTGAGTTCCTAGATTATGTCTGAAGCTCTCTCAAATGTCTTGTGAAATGCAATAAGCATTTTAAACAAGTTGGTCTCACCAGCTGCATGCAGGTGAAAATTGCTTAAAATTCACAATACACTTATTTTACTGACAGACAAGTAATATATACTAAACTATAGGCAAAAGCAAGTTAAATTGTAGTTAAAACATTTAAGTTTAATTTGTTATAAATGCAACCTGAGCCTTTATATCAGCCCCAGGTGTTTTCCAGATACCTGCTACTCCCCTGTGAAATTATGTATCCCAGAGAGCCTCATTGCTTTCTATAGAAGGCATCTCTCATCTCTCTGGGACTTCCAGGTTCCACCCTTTTTCTTATATAAGTCAGTGAGTTCAGCCCATGTCATCTCAAAGAAAATAAAAACTAATTGTGCCACAAAAAAAAATGAGAAATATTAGCCTATATAACTTAAAGGCCTCTTAAAATGTCCTAAGGGTTCTTGGGCTGCTCCTGCTCCAAAGAAGGATCCAGTCTATATAAAACAAAATCACAAGAGGGCACCCCAATGGTGTAGATTCTATAAATCAAACAGATATTAAGTGACAAAAAATGTGCTCACAAATTTTATTGCATACAAAAGTTCTATTCTCTGGTGCTGAACTATTATAAGTTGTCCAGCTGACTTTAACACCAGTAACAGGATTCCTCCGTCAACATAGAATTTCACAGATGCGTAGTTAGGGTTGGTAAGATGACCCAAAGCAACACTGCATTCTAAATATAGTATCCTGTGTTGTCACCTTCCCAAAAACTAAGATCACCAAATACTAAAACAAAAGTGTGTTTTATTAAAAATATTAAAATGATATAAAAGTATGTAACACTCACAACGCATTTCTCAGCTAACCTAAAATGGTAAAGCTGGGGAAACGCATTGTGAGTATTATATAAATTTATATCATTTTATATTTTTTAAGAAAACACACTTGTTTTATGCATTTGGCGATCTCAGTGCTCCACTTGTAATCTAGCCCATAATATTCCTATTAATATATGATTCTTCCTTTCACATATTTGAACAAATGAGCTTACTAAGGGCTATATTACAAGTGGAGTGCTAAATTATTGCACACCCGCAAATGGGCAAATTCGCTCGGTTGTGGGTGCGCAATAATTAACCAGTCATTACAAAAGGGGTGGTTATTGCTACTGTTAGAAAAAAAATGTAAGCCTCTTTTTTCATTGTTTTTAAAGCTTTCTTTGACTGCCTTGACTTCTTGATCTTCTTTAAAAATGATATCTTGAGTTTTTTTTAATGGTAAAGTTATAGGTCTCCATTTATCAAGGCTGAAGATGCTACTTTGGAAAAAAAGTTTGAAGAACCCTCATCTGTACTATAATAAATAGAGGCCAAAATATTATTATTATCAGGTATTTGTAGAGCGCCAACAGGTTCCACAGTGCTATGAACATGGGTAGTATATAAAAAACGATTACAGGGATCAAATGGGGAGAGAGGGTCCTGCTGAGAGTTGCACTGTTGTAATCGGCTCTTATGAAGGTGAACTACAAATGGCTGGACTCATAGGCTTACATGCTATGGTTTTAAGGGGATAGCAGTGGAGATAGGAAGGTTAGTGTAGGTTGTAAGCGTCCCTGAATAGTAGAGTCTTCAGGGAGCACTTGAAGCATTTAAAACTAGGGGAGATTCTTGTGGAGCGAGGCAGAGAGTTCCATAAGATGGAAGCCAGTTTTGAGAAATCTTGTAGATGGGAATGTGAGGAGGTAACAAGAGAGGAGGAGAGTAGGAGATCATGAGCGGAGTGAAGGGGGCAGGAGGTAGAGTATCTGGAGACAAGTTCTGAGATGTAGGGGGGAGCAATGCAATTGAGGGCTTTGTGTGTCAGAGTGAGAATTGTGTGTTTAATCCTGGAGGCAAGAGGAAGCCAGTGAAGGGATTGGTAGAGAGAGAGAGGTGCGGCAGATGAAGAGCGACGTGCAAGGAAGATGAGCCTGGCAGAGGCATTCATTATGGATTGTAAAGGAGCTAGGCGGCAGCTAGGGAGACCAGAGAGGATAGAGTTGCAGTAGTCAAGGCGGGAAAGGATGAGAGAGTGGATTAAAATCTTTGTTGTGTCTTGTGTAAGGAAATGTCTAATTTTAGCGATGTTTTTAAAGTAAAAGCGGCAGGCTTTAGCAAAGGACTGAATGTGAGGAGTGAAAGAAAGATCTGAGTCAAGTGTGACCCCAAGACATCGGGCATGTGAGGTTGGGGTAATGATGGAGTTGTCAACAGTTATAGAGACATGGGGTGGAGATTTTTGAAGAAGGGGGAAAATAAGGAGCTCAGTTTTGGAGAGATTTAGCTTGAGGTAGTGAGAGGATATCCAAGATGAGATATGAGAGAGACAGTTAGTGACACGGGTTAGCAAGGAAGGAGATAATTCTGGTGCAGAGAGGTAGATTTGTGTATCTTTGGCATACAAATGATAATGAAACCCGTGGGACTTTATTAAGGAACCTAGTGAGGACATGTAGATTGAGAAGAGAAGGGGACCGAGGACAGAGCCTTGCGGTACCCCAACAGAAAGAGGTAACGGGGCAGAGGATACCCCAGAGAAGGCTACACTAAAGGTACGATTAGACAGATAGGAAGAGAACCAAGAGAGAGCTGTGTCACAGATGCAGAAGGATTTGAGGGTATAGAGCAAAAGAGGATGGTCAACAGTATCAAAGGCTGCAGACAGATCAAGGAGGATAAGTAGAGAGAAGTGGCCTTTTGATTTTGCTGTAAGTAGGTCGTTGGTAACCTTAACAATTGCTGTCTCCGTTGAGTGAAGGGGGCGAAATCCAGATTGCAGTGGGTCAAGGAGGGAGTTTAATGTAAGGAAATGGGATAGACGTGCATATACTAGCTTTTCAAGAAGCTTTGAGGCAAGTGGTAGTAGGGAAATAGGGCGATAGTTGGATAGGGAGGTTGGATCAAGAGAAGGTTTTTTGAGGATAGGTGTGACTAATGCATGTTTAAGAGATGTGGGAACTATACCAGTGCTGAGGGAGAGGTTGAAGATGTGTGTGAGTATAGGGGTAAGGGTAGAAGAGAGGGAGGGGAGTAGTTGTGAGGGGATGGGGTCGAGGGGACAGGTAGTGAGGTGAGAGGATAGTATAAGGGCAGAAACTTTATCCTCTGTAACAGAGGCAAAAGAGCTAAATGTATGACTATGTGGGTTTTGGATAATTGTGAGCTTTTGAGGGGGTGGGAGACCAGTAGTATGTTTAGAGCTGATTTCAGTTCTGAAGGAGTCGATTTTGTTGTTGAAGTAGCTGGAAAAATCTTGGGCTGAGAGAGAAGTTGTGGTGGGAGGTGGGGGTGGGCGGAGAAGAGTATTGAATGTGGAGAACAGACGTTTTGGGTTTGAAGAAAGAGTAGAGATAAGAGTAGAGAAGTAGTGTTGCTTATATAGATTAAGGGCAGAATAGTAAGAGTTCAAGATGAACTTATAGTGAAGAAAGTCAGCAGAACTTCGAGATTTCCTCCAGTGTCGCTCAGCAGTACGGGAACATCTGCGTAGGTACCGTGTCAGAGGAGTATGCCAGGGCTGAGGATGAGTGTATGTTTTCCGAGCTATGGTAGGTGGGGCCAGGTTATCAAGGACTGATGTAAGGGTGGAGTTATAGTGGAAGATGGATTCATCAGGACAGGAAAAGGAGGCGATGTAAGAGAGAAGAGGTTTGAGAGAGCTAGTGAGCTGTTGCTGATCTAATGACTTGATTTTTCTGTGAAGTTTAGTGTGGAGGGTAGAAGGAGGGAGAGTTGTAGGGAGGGAGGTGATGGTACAAGTGAGGAGGTGATGGTCAGAAAGAGGAAAAGGTGAGTTTGTGAAGTTTGAGATAGTGCCTTGATAACTGAAAATTGGATCAAGGGAGTGACCATCTTTGTGAATGGGAGAGTCAGTCCATTGTGGCAGGTCCGAAAGAGGAAGTAAATTGCAGAAGTTGTTTTGCAGAGGAAGCAGTGGGATTATCAACAGGGAGGTTGAAGTCACCGAGAATGAGGGCAGGGATATCACAGGAAAGAAAGTAAGGTAGCCAGGTGGCAAAGTAATCTAGAAATAGAGTTGCGGAGCCAGGGGGCGGTATATAACTGCAACACGTATAGAGAGGAGGAGAATAAGCTAATCATGTGTGTTTCGAATTAAGAAAATGTGAGGGAAGAGAAGGGATGTATTTGTTGAAAGGTGCAACGAGAGGAAAGTAAAATACCAACACCACCTCCTTGTCTATTATCAGACCTAGGAGTGTGGCTGAGTGGAGACCCCCATGTAACAGTGCAGCAGAGGAAGCAGTGTCTGAAGGAGAGAGCCAGGTTTCTGTGAGAGCCAGAAGATTGAAAGAGTGGTAAATAAAGAGGTCATTGATAGAAGTGAGCTTGCTGCAAACAGAGCGAGAGTTCCAAAGTGCGCAAGTGAAGGGGGTGGTGGCTTTAGATGCAAGAGGAATGAGATTAGAGATACCCGAGTTTTGTTTTTGAAGTCTATTGAAGGTTACACATGGGTGTGCAGGGCAAGGAAAATGTGGGGGACCAGGATTAGGGGAGATGTCGCCAGCAGCTAGTATGAGCAATAGGGAGAGTGACATGAGATGAGATGCGGATTTGCAGTAGTGAGACTGCTTTTGTGATGAGTTGCAAGGGGTAGAGAGAGTCTTTAGGATTGTGTGAAGTTCATGAATGCAAAAGTAAGGTGAGGTTAAGAGAGATGGGATAATGAGAAGTGCAGGTGGTGAGGGGTAAGGAGTAATTGAGTAAAGTAGTTTGTTAAACAGACAAAAGGTGGCAAAAAGGAATACGAAGATATTTAGCATTTTTACAAAATAGTCAGACAATGTATAAAACTCAGTATTAAAACAGAACTTGCCTTATCCCTTGTCCAATCCTTGTTCAATTCTTGTATAATTCGTTGTTCCTCACTTATAAATGTTCACTTAAGAGATGTGAACAGATGATCTTACAATATTGCTATCTAACCTACAAAAACTCCTTTAAATTCAATACTATCATTTGGATTTCTCCACTTTGGTTAGCCCAGTTATTTAGAACCAGATATAAAAATCTTTATGAAACTTTTTTTGGGGAAATGATCCAAAACTGCAGAGATAATTAAGTGGTTGTATAAAAGCATTTCTATGTTTTATTGACAGGTTAAAGTTTGTGAAGTTTGTGATAGAAGTTTAATTAACTGATATAAAGGATTTATGTTGTACTTTTTTCTGGTTGAGTTGATATACATAAATATGAAATTGGCTAGTACCTGGATTTTTTATAAAAACTCTAACTTTGGAGAAATTAATGAGCTCATGTACTGAAATAAGCAATCCTACATACCCACATTTTGTTGGCAGATAAGAAACAGCCTGTTGAAACTGCCCTTAGTTCTCATGAAGTGTATGTTTTAATAAATGTGTAGTATGCTGCATTATTATAAAACAAAAAGGAACATTCTATTTTTTTTGTATGCTCTTTGGCCCAGAGAAACTGTGTAATAAACTGGTGTTATTTTTAGAAATATACTTCGAAAAATTTTAATTGCATTTATAAATAGTGCGTTGTTTTGGCTATAGTTCACACTCAGTACATTCCTTCAAAGCAGATAAATATAAAAATAACATTTGACCATGTCCTGTCCGAAAGGACTTGTCTGTCCTCAGTCAGATCCTAACTACAGTATGTAGCTAAAATTTAGATACTTTACCTAGCCTTATATAGGGTGCAAAAATGCAAGTTTTTGATGATGCCGTCATTTCCAATTGGCTGCCTGGAACTTTCTTTTGCAAAAGTCTCTGAGAGTTCTGTAAAAGTCAAGTGACTGTCTGCAAAAGCATCAACACTCTTGCATTCAGGTGTTTAACCCTTTAAGGACACAGCTTTCAGTTTGCTCAATTGTTTTATGACGGAAAAAATCCGTCATATGTCCTTAAGAGGTTAATAAGTCATAGGTCAATATGCAAATAACTCTCAAAATTGTGTATTTGTAATTTCAACAACTTAAAGAAATTCAAGTCACATAGATTTAAATCAATTGGAATTACATCAAATACAACAAAGTCAAAAAGTTGGAAACAATTCAAATAATTTACTACTGATATGTAAAATCCTAATAGATTTTAAGTGATATTAAACACTTTGAGATGGTAATATAAAATGATAAATCTATGCAATATATGTTCATTATCTATTTTGTCCCCTTTTCCTGTAATTCTATTCTGAAATTATGAGCTTTTCAGTTCCTGTTAGAAATAAAAGTGCAGAACACTAGTATATTTCACACAGCCATTGACTGCACACTCTAGTGACCTATTTATAACTGTCCCTAATTGGCCAGAGCATAGAAGGTTACCTAAATGTCAACGTGGCAGTTCCCATTGTTTTATAGACACTAAAAAGCACACCTACAACTACATTTTATAGGCTAGGTAATCAATTAAAATGATATACAATTATACACCAAATCAATTGATTACCTAGCCTATAAAATGCAGTTGTAGGTGAGTGAGTAACATATGCATGATTAAGGCCAGTGGGCCGAAACGTTGCATGATGTCTTTAATATGTGAATAAATAAAGAAGAAGACTTTTTATTAAGAAATTCTGTGGCGCAGTGGACTCGATATTGAGCTTTTGTACAAATTAGGGGGATGCAGCTACTGCTTCTACGTGCACCAAATACTCAAAGAGGACTTAGTGAATTACCCTTCTATTGCTGCATCCTTCATTGGATTACCTGTTTTATTTACACAAGATTTGGTGACTGTATACATTTTCAATAACTCCAACTTAATGGTTAAAACATTTTAATTTTGATTATCTCTGCTATGAGTGTTTAGGGGCTATAAAACCTATATCCTATAAAGTCCTTATTTACTATTGCTTATGATTTATGTTCGTCTTGAAAATTACTGATGGATTTACTCTAGTAAAATATGTAAACGTTGTTACTTATTACGTGACAGCTCAATCTAGAATTGAAAAATCAAGTTCTACAGTTTGATGTGAAAACTAGCCTGTGGCAGATCCTTCTATGTAACAAGCCTGGTCTGTCAGAGGAAAGGTAAACCTAAAAACAGAAATCAATAATGAGTTATAAAATGTTTGAAATGTTGTAAGTATGATTTATAATTCTAATTTTCAATAAATATTTTACATTCCATTGTTTATATAATAACTTTACCAGTTTCCTAATGAAACATATTATAATTTAACGACAGATAACATTCTATCTGTTCTTTTTGCCAACATCAAATATGTCACCTATTTTTTTCTTGCATTTTTTTTTCATGCATTATGATCTAAATTTAATATTACCAATTTTCTAATTATTTCAGTACTCGCAACTCTACATTGGAGCAAAAAGGACTGCTAATACTCCTCATATTTTTGCTGTGGCAGATATTGCATACCAATCCATGGTTACATACAACTCAGATCAGGTATCAGTATACCAATAACATTTAAATGTATAACACCTCATAATAAAAAGGCCTAGTCATGTGGATAAACACTATTCTAGAAGCTATATTTTAGGGCAGGTAATCAATGAGCATGTAACATTATCCACAAGTCACCAACAGGTACAGGAGTGAGCTCATTTAAGAAAGTATCCTCTTTCAAACTATGAGACGATAAAAATCATAACAATATTTTTTGGGGGTGAAAAAACTAGCGGCTAGATTTAGAGTTTTGTCGGTAAGGACCCGCGTATCTAACGCTGGCTTTTTTCTGGCCACACCTTTAAAATAACTCTGGTATTGAGAGTCCACAGAATGGCTGCGATAGGCTCCAAAAAAGGAGCGTAGAGCATATTTAACGCAACTTCAACTCTCGATACCAGAGTTGCTTACGGACGCGGCCAGCCTCAAAAACGTGCTCGTGCACGATTCCCCCATAGGAAACAATGGGGCTGTTTGAGCTGAAAAAAAACCTAACACTTGCAAAAAAGCCGCATTCAGCTCCTAACGCAGCCCCATTGTTTGCTATGGGGAAACACTTCCTACGTCTGCACCCTAACATGTACCCCGAGTCTAAACACCCCTAACCTTACACTTATTAACCCCTATTCTGCCGCCCCCGCTATCGCTGACCCCTGTATATTATTTTTAACCCCTAATCTGCCTCTCCGTAAACCGCCGCTACTTACATTATCCCTATGTACCCCTAATCTGCTGCCCCTAACACCGCCGACCCCTATATTATATTTATTAACCACTAATCTGCCCCCCACAACGTCGCCTCCACCTGCCTGCACTTATTAACCCCTAATCTGCCGAGCGGACCGCACCGCTATTATTATAAAGTTATTAACCCCTAATCCGCCTCACTAACCCTATAATAAATAGTATTAACCCCTAATCTGCGATCCCTAACATCGCCAACACCTAACTTCAATTATTAACCCCTAATCTGCCGACTGGAGCTCACCGCTATTCTAATAAATGTATTAACACCTAAAGCTAAGTCTAACCCTAACACTAACACCCCCCTAAATTAAATATAATTTAAATCTAACGAAATTAATTAACTCTTATTAAATAAATTATTCCTATTTAAAGCTAAATACTTACCTGTAAAATAAATCCTAATATAGCTACAATATAAATTATAATTATATTATAGCTATTTTAGAATTTATATTTATTTTACAGGTAACTTTGTATTTATTTTAACCAGGTACAATAGCTATTAAATAGTTAAGAACTATTTAATAGCTAAAATAGTTAAAATAATTACAAATTTACCTGTAAAATAAATCCTAACCTAAGTTACAATTAAACCTAACACTACACTATCAATAAATAAATTAAATAAAATACCTACAATTATCTACAATTAAACCTAACACTACACTATCAATAAATAAATTAAATAAAATACCTACAATTATCTACAATTAAACCTAACACTACACTATCAATAAATAAATTAAATACAATTCCTACAAATAAATACAATGAAATAAACTAACTAAAGTACAAAAAATAAAAAAATATTTACAAACATTAGAAAAATATTACAACAATTTTAAACTAATTACACCTACTCTAAGCCCCCTAATAAAATAACGAACCCCAAAATAAAAAAATGCCCTACCCTATTCTAAATTACTAAAGTTCAAAGCTCTTTTACCTTACCAGCCCTGAACAGGGCCCTTTGCGGGGCATGCCCCAAGAAGTTCAGCTCTTTTGCCTATAAAAAAAACATACAATACCCCCCCCCCAACATTACAACCCACCACCCACATACCCCTAATCTAACCCAAACCCCCCTTAAATAAACCTAACACTAAGCCCCTGAAGATCTTCCTACCTTATCTTCACCATACCAGGTTCACCGATCGATCCAGAAGAGCTCCTCCGATGTCCTGATCCAAGCCCAAGCGGGGGGCTGAAGAGGTCCATGATCCGGCTGAAGTCATCATCCAAGCGGGAGCTGAAGAGGTCCATGATCCGGCTGAAGTCTTCATCCAAGCGGGAGCTGAAGAGGTCCATGATCCGGATGAAGTCTTCTATCAACGGCATCTTCAATCTTCTTTCTTCGGGAGCCATCATCTTCCATCCGACGCGGAACATCCTCTTCTCCCGACGCCTACTAGCCGAATGACGGTTCCTTTAAATGACGTCATCCAAGATAGCATCCCTCGAATTCCGATTGGCTGATAGGATTCTATCAGCCAATCGGAAATAAGGTAGGAATATTCTGATTGGCTGATGGAATCAGCCAATCAGAATCAAGTTCAGTCCGATTGGCTGATTCAATCAGCCAATCAGATTGAGCTCGCATTCTATTGGCTGTTCCGATCAGCCAATAGAATGCAAGCTCAATCTGATTGGCTGATCGGATCAGCCAATCGGATTGAACTTGATTCTGATTGGCTGATTCCATCAGCCAATCAGAATTTTCCTACCTTAATTCCGATTGGCTGATAGAATCCTATCAGCCAATCGGAATTCGAGGGACGC
Source organism: Bombina bombina (assembly GCF_027579735.1). NCBI lineage: Eukaryota > Metazoa > Chordata > Amphibia > Anura > Bombinatoridae > Bombina > Bombina bombina. Next base: position 245,007,393 of record NC_069503.1, on the reverse strand, counting down.
CATCTTGGATGATGTCATTTAAAGGAACCGTCATTCGGCTAGTAGGCATCAGGAGAAGAGGATGTTCCGCGTCGGATGGAAGATGATGGCTCCCGAAGAAAGAAGATTGAAGATGCCGTTGATAGAAGACTTCATCCGGATCATGGACCTCTTCAGCTCCCGCTTGGATGAAGACTTCAGCCGGATCATGGACCTCTTCAGCTCCCGCTTGGATGATGACTTCAGCCGGATCATGGACCTCTTCAGCCCCCCGCTTGGGCTTGGATCAAGACATCGGAGGAGCTCTTCTGGATCGATCAGTGAACCTGGTATGGTGAAGATAAGGTAGGAAGATCTTCAGGGGCTTAGTGTTAGGTTTATTTAAGGGGGGTTTGGGTTAGATTAGGGGTATGTGGGTGGTGGGTTGTAATGTTGGGGGGGGGGGGTATTGTATGTTTTTTTTTACAGGCAAAAGAGCTGAACTTCTTGGGGCATGGCCCGCAAAGGGCCCTGTTCAGGGCTGGTAAGGTAAAAGAGCTTTGAACTTTAGTAATTTAGAATAGGGTAGGGCATTTTTTTATTTTGGGGGTCTTTGTTATTTTATTAGGGGGCTTAGAGTAGGTGTAATTAGTTTAAAATTGTTGTAATATTTTTCTAATGTTTGTAAATATTTTTTTATTTTTTGTAACTTAGTTCTTTTTTATTTTTTGTACTTTAGTTAGTTTATTTCATTGTATTTATTTGTAGGAATGGTATTTAATTTATTTATTGATAGTGTAGTGTTAGGTTTAATTGTAACTTAGGTTAGGATTTATTTTACAGGTAAATTTGTAATTATTTTAACTATTTTAGCTATTAAATAGTTCTTAACTATTTAATAGCTATTGTACCTGGTTAAAATAAATACAAAGTTACCTGTAAAATAAATATTAATCCTAAAATAGCTATAATATAATTATAATTTATATTGTAGCTATATTAGGATTTATTTTACAGGTAAGTATTTAGCTTTAAATAGGAATAATTTATTTAATAAGAGTTAATTAATTTTGTTAGATTTAAATTATATTTAATTTAGGGGGGTGTTAGTGTTAGGGTTAGACTTAGCTTTAGGGGTTAATACATTTATTAGAATAGCGGTGAGCTCCGGTCGGCAGATTAGGGGTTAATGTTTGAAGTTAGGTGTCGGCGATGTTAGGGAGGGCAGATTAGGGGTTAATACTATTTATTATAGGGTTAGTGAGGCGGATTAGGGGTTAATAACTTTATTATAATAGCAGTGCGGTCCGGTCGGCAGATTAGGGGTTAATAAGTGTAGGCAGGTGGAGGCGACGTTGAGGGGGGCAGATTAGGGGTTAATAAATATAATATAGGGGTCGGCGGTGTTAGGGGCAGCAGATTAGGGGTACATAGCTATAATGTAGGTGGCGGCGCTTTGCGGCCGGCAGATTAGGGGTTAATTATTGTAGGTAGCTGGCGGCGACGTTTAGGGGGGCAGGTTAGGGGTTAATAAATATAATACAGGGGTCGGCGGTGTTAGGGGCAGCAGATTAGGGGTACATAAGTATAACGTAGGTGGCGGTCGGCAGATTAGGGGTTAAAAAAAATTTAATTGAGTGTCGGCGATGTGGGGGGACCTCGGTTTATGGGTACATAGGTAGTTTATGGGTGTTAGTGTACTTTAGAGCACAGTAGTTAAGAGCTTTATGAACCGGCGTTAGCCCAGAAAGCTCTTAACTACTGACTTTTTTCTGCGGCTGGAGTTTTGTAGTTAGATTTCTAACGCTCACTTCAGACACGACTCTAAATACCGGAGTAAGAAAGATCCCATTGAAAAGATAGGATACACAAATGACGTAAGGGGATCTGCGGTATGGAAAAGTCGCGGCTGAAAAGTGAGCGTTAGACCCTTTTTTGAGTGACTCCAAATACCGGCGGTAGCCTAAAACCAGCGTTAGGAGCCTCTAACGCTGGTTTTCACGGCTACCGCCAAACTCCAAATCTAGGCCTAGGTTTTTAATAATGATAAAAGGAGAAAAAGACATGGGTAGAGATAGTGAACAGAACTGTAATGATACACCTACAAAATAAGAGCAACAGAGTAACATAGAATTACTAATGCGAAGAAAAAAAACTGGGGAAAGAAAAAGATGGAGGATAGATAAAGACACAATGGAGGCAAAATACAGTAGAGAATAACTGGTAAAGAATTTCTAAATACTATATTTAATGATTTCTGAAAATGCCTCTGGATTTATAATTTTATGTGTGTATTTTCTATTAAAGTGCATAGTAATTTCTGGAGAAAGTGGTGCAGGAAAGACAGAAGGTGCCCATCTTCTGGTCCAGCAGCTTACTGCCCTTGGCAAGGTATGATACCAGTATAATTTTATTATATATAAAAATTACAAATTGTATGAAATACTGTATGAAATACTGGATTTGTGAATTTTTTTTTATTTAGCCTTAAAGGGACAGTAAACACTAGAATTTTTGTTGTTTAAAAAGGTAGATAATCCCCTTATTACCCATTCCCCAATTTTGCATAACCAACACAGTTATAATAATATACTTTTTACCTCTGTGATTGCCTTGTATCTATGCCTCTGCAAACTGCCCCATTATTTCAGTTCTTTTGACAGACTTGCATTTTTAGCCAATCAGTGCTGACTCCTAGGAGCTTCACGTGCCTGAGCTCAATGTTATCTATATGAAACACATGAACTAACTAGTGGTGAAAAACTGTCAAAATGCTTTTAGATTAGAGGCATTCTTCAAGGTCTCAGAAATTAGCACATGAAACTCCTAGATTTAGCTTCAACTAAGAATACCAAGAGAACAAAGCAAAATTGGTAATAAAAGTAAATTGTAAAGTTGTTTAAAATTACATGCCCTATTTAAATCATGAAATATTTTTTTTTACTCAACAAAAACATTAATATGTAGTATATTTTAATAACAATGTGTCATTTTGCCATTGGCTTGATGAGCACTGTTTCCATGTAGTCTGCTAAATGCTTTAGCAAATTATCTAGAAGATTAATTGGAATACTGATATAGCACTTTTACATTTTCAGAAAAGTAGTTTAAACATGCAGAAACAAGTTCATTTAATACATATACTGTATATATGTATACCCAAATAATACCTTGACATCCTGTATTAATATTTAAGTTTAATATTCTCTGCTAGTATTTTTATTATACTGTGTTAAGACATTAAGAAATAAACTTATTCATAAAGTACACAGGTGGCAAAACCACTGAGGCATAGTATAATAAACGCAATTAACATTAAGAGGGTACAAAATATTTCCAAGGCAACATGTTCTATGTGCACAGTCGGAATCAAACTTTTAAGATTTCTGAAATATAAAACAAAAAACCACAAAAAACTATGAATTCTGATGTGTCTGTTAATTGCCATCTCTGCAAAAAACTGGACTGAATACCATCTGTAACATAGGACAAATAAAATAAAAAATAAAACAGACATAGGGCGCTTTGACGTTCTGAGTCATTCAACCATTATATATATATATTTTTATTTTACTTTTTAATATTATGTAAGATCATGGTAAATTGTCAGAACCAGTCTCATATAAGATTGTCTTTTCTGTTTATTGTATATGCAAATTACTCTGTCTTTCACACTCCACATCCAGTCTTTAGCCAATTCCTGCTGTTTCTACCTTAAAAACATCACTAAAATCTGCCACTTCCTCACACAAGACACATCTAAGACTTTAAAGGGACATGAAACTCAATTTTTTTCTTTCATGATTTAGAAAGAGCACACAATTTTTTACTTATATTATCTAATTTGCTTCATTCTCTTGATATGCTTTGCTGAAAATCATATCTAGATAGGTTCAGAAGCTGCTGATTGGTTGCTGCACATAGATGCCTCGTGTGATTTGCTCACCCATGTGCATTGCTATTTCTTCGAAAAGTATATCTAAAGAATGAAGCAAATTAGATAATAGAAGTAAATAGGAATGTCGTTTAAAATTGTATTCTCTACTTGAATCATGAAAGAAACTTTTTGGGTGTAGTGTCCCTTTAATCCAGGCTGAGGATATCATAGACTTCTTTCAAAAATACTACAGGAAACTGTACTCCTCCCAGAAACATTTAAAAACAGATATAACAAACTATTTTAATTGATTAAATCTGCTAAAAATCTCAAAAGAAGAACTAGATCTTTTAAATGGACCAATTTAATTTGAAGAGATAAACAATGTCATCAAGTCAATGAGGAAAGGGAACGCCCCGGGCCCTGATGGCCTACCAATAGAGTTTTATGCCATGATGAGAGAGAACATTACCCCGTTTTTTAAAACCCTATACGATCAATATTATTGTCACTATACTAAGATCACAGAGCACTTTAAAAGTGCAAATATAATTTTAATCAACAAGGAAGATAAAGATCTAGAGGAGGTTACATCTTATAGACCAATTTCACCACTAAATCTGGACTATAAGATCTTTATGAAAATATTAGCAGACCAACTTAAAGTAATCCTTCCCAAGTTAGTACACCCTGACCAGGTGGGATTTGTGAAAGGCAGGAGTTCTGAAAATAACATAAGGAACATTGAACATGTTATCTGTCATTATAGAGATGAGTTAGAGAGAAGGGACTCTCCTGCTCAGCCAGAGGCCTTTCTCCTATCAACAGATGTGGAGAAGGCCTTCGACAGAGTGGAATGTGACTTTTGCACCAAACTTTAGTCAAATTTGGGTTTCATGGCAACTTTCTAGATTTAAATTTAAATGTATATTCTGATGCTAATGCCACTCTTTTGATAAATAACAACATATCATTGCCGTTCCCACTATATAGGGGGACTAGGCAAGGCTGTCCACTGTCACAACTCCTCTTTGATTTGGTCCTGGAACCTCTCACATCAGATTTAAGAAATATCTTGACAGGTTGTAAACTGGACAAGGAAACCTTTCAAATGTCTCTATTTGAAGATGATCTCCTGCTGTGTGTAACCATACCAGATAAACAAATAAAGGAAATCATCACTCAATTAGAGACCTATGGAAGAGTTTCAGGGTACAAAATCAACTTCTCAAAATCCAATGTCCTATGGCTAAAAAATTCCAAATCTAATATTAATCATCCTTTTCTAGAAACACACCTCGCTGGAGGATTGCTATAAAGATAATATAACAAAGATCTTAGATAATAGTATTAACAAATTAAACTGTTGGAATAGCTTCCCTCTTTCAATATCCGACAGAGTAGCAGCTTATAAAATGTTTGTTCACCCAAATATTCTGTACACCTTACAAATGTTTCCATTAATAATCAAACACCAGGATATTAAAAACCTCACTAAAGCATTATGATACTTTTTAAGACAAGGCAGAAAGCCCAGGATTAAACTGAGTAAATTATACCTCCCCTATATTAGAGGGGGATTAGCGCTACCTAACTTACTGCTCTATAATTATGCTACTCTTCTAAGATTTCCACTAGATTGGTTATTTCAACTTTGTTCTCCATGCTTCCATTAAAGAATCAGGTAAAAAAATCTATCAACATCCCTTGTTGAGAGATATTCTTAAGGCCTGGAGGGCCTCCATAAAATTGTTGCATATAGAAGCTAAATGTTCCAAATGGTTACATCTCTTAGGGAACACCCAATTTCCACCAGGTTTAAATTATAAAGCGTTTCAAAAATGGAAGAAACTTCAGGTAACTAACCTTGGACACTTGTGTGACATTATCAGTTATTTATAAAATATCATTACTTACATTAGAGCAGCACCAGATAAATGAGCTATATGCTAAATGGGATAAAATCCTACCGATACGTAGTGATGACAAAATTATACAAAAAGCTTGGGGACTTTATACCAACTAGATAGAACCATGTCCATTATGGAATCACACCTAAGACTTATTCATTAGGATTACTTGACCCCTTAGAGGATACAGAAGTGGCCCAAGGAAATAGAAAATAAATGTATTAAATGTTCAAAGCCCAACACAGACTTAATACTTTTAGTCTGCTCCTGACCTAGACAGTTACAACTTTGGGCAAAGGTGGAATTCTTGCTATCTCGTATCCTTGAGATAAAGATCTCACTATCCGGAGTAAATATAATATTTCTTACTAAACACCCAGAATGGGGTCAAAATACCAAATTCATTCAGGTAAGGATTCTGAAAATGAGAACATTGATCTTTATAAACTGGGTAAAAAATAGACTCCCTACTATTAATCATCTTTAAAAACATGTTGATGAGATATGCAATCCTGGAGGCATATGATTACAAAATGCATAACTTAGACAACCTTGAGCATTATGTCAAGATCTGGGGAAGTTTGTAAATTTTATGGTCACAGAATAGAAAAATCAAATAAATCAAATCATACTGGTCAAACCAATTCACTGGAATTAACTTTTGAGGGGGGGGGGGGAGACAGAGTTTTAGCTTAGCTTTGTGTGTTTTTTTCTTCATTTTGGGACAGCACTGTTACAAGGCTGCGATAGGGCCTGGTATAGGCCTCCCTTTCCTTTATTTGGTTTTTGTTTAGTCTTCTTTTTTTTTTTTGACTGGACAAGCGCTTACTTACTGTTACTGTTTATATACCTAGTCTCCACATCTTGCACCTAAAGATTTGAACAACATGTATTTTTCTCTTATGTATTTTAAAATTGTTTTTGCAATAAAGCATAAAAAAAAGACTTTAATCCACCCTCTCATCATACCCCGCATTAACTATTGACTATTGCAACTTAATCCTCTCCTGTTTCCCTAGCTGCCATCTATCTCCCTTACAATCCATAATAAATACCTCTTCCAGGTTTATCTACATTACACTTTGCTCCTAATCTTTTTCACTTCTCTGCCAGTCCCTTCATTGGCTTCCTCTAAACTTTTTAATAAAACACATATTCCCTCAATAACACTGCTCTCTCCTATATCTCTGACCGTGTCTCCAGATACTATCTTTCCCGTCACCTTCGCTCTGCTCATGACTTCCTTCCCTCTTCTTCTGTTACCTCCTCACATTCCTGTCTACAAGACTTCTCTAAATTGGCTGCTATCTTGTGGAACTCTCTGCCTCGCTCCACAAGACTTTCCCCTAGTTTTCAAACTTTCAAGCACTCCTTAAAGACTATACTGTTCAGGGATGCATACAATATAAACTAACATTTTTTTATCTTTATTCCTTTTCCTACTTTTATCATCCCCTTGAACTCCCTTTGCATGTAAGCCCAGTTGTTGTGTGTATCATCTTCATGAGAGCTGATTTGCAACAATACAATTCTTTTCAGGGCCCTCTATCCAATTCTTTCCCATAATTTTTACCTTGCAAATAAACCTATGTTTATAGCGCTGTGGAAGTTGGTGCTCTACAAATAACTGATAATATTAATAATTAGCCAAGCGTTTGTTCTGAATAGCAATTTCAAACAATGAGTTTACAATATGTCTGCTGGAGGCAAGCTCTTTTTTATATGCAATAATTCATGCAGCTGGCAAAAGGTTGCGTACTACGAAAGAAATACTTTAGGATATGTTGATTCCCTTGGTTTGGAATACTGACTTCTGAATTTTAAGCATCTTTGGACATTAATCTGCCCCATTTGCTTGATCTTGAATAGTCACCCATGCCTTTTATGGAGGAGAAATATTCTGTAGTATATCAAGCTTTCCCTGCCCAAAAGAAACTCAAGAATAACAGTCACATCCCAGCTGAGCAAGGGAAAACAATCAACCCCAGTTGTTGGCCTCTATGTGCTTCATCAGTGAGGTGCAGTTGCATCCCTCTAGACAAGTAAGCAAGGAGTATATGTTAGGTTTCTTCATATTACTCATCTTATTGCTGGCAAACTCTATTGTAAGCCACAAAGAGCCAAAACAGCGGAACACACACAAAATGTATTTACATGTGTTTTATGGCACTGATTCTGAGCAAACAACAAAAGCAAATACATATAGCTGAAGCATAACAAAAGCAATTTCACATATTTTTTTAAAAAAGCATATTGTTCTTAACAAATACAATTAAATTCTAAAATACAAACTTTCATGTAAAATAACATATTACAACATTTTCTTTTCCGCACTTAAATCTTGTTAATTTGGAGTGATTGACAGGCTCTGCTCTTGTGTGTTTTGGCACCGCACAAGAATTTACATGTGCAATGATACAGTGTCCTACTTGCCACAAAGACAAATGGAACCTTGTTTGTCTGTCCAATGATAAATTGGATCCAATGAATGAATTTCAAATAACTTCAAAAATAAGTAAAACCATATAAAAGTTAATCTCCCTTTGTTGATGATAGTTAAGTACAGGCTACAGTGTCATTGTAAGTCTTTTTGTTTTCATATTTGTGTATTTTTTGTCTTACAATTGTATCTATGCTATCAAGCATGTTTTAAGTAATTAGCTCTGCCCAATTGTTCAATCTACTACACAAAACATATGCATTGTGACATTAACCTTAAACGTGACTCCCCACTGCAATTAACCCTATACTAGCTCAATAAACAGATTTGATCCCATTTCATTGTTGCAATTTTGTGGTGTGTTTCTATATGATAAATTAGATTATATAAATATATATACAGTATCTATATACTAATATACATATATATATATATATATATATATATATATATATATATATATATATATATATATATATAGTATATGTGTGAGTGTGTATATACAGTGTATATATATATATATATATATATATATATACACACACACACATATACTATATATATATATATATATATATATATATATTATATGTGTGAGTGTGTATATACAGTGTATATATATATATATATATATATATATATATATATACACACACACACACACACTATTATTCACAAACTCATTATCATAGCACCCTTTACAGCAAGCATGATAGCCCTAAACCATTTTAAATATTTGCTCAACTGTTATTATGGACTTATCTATTTTATTAAATTTTTAGCCTTTTTAGCCTGAACTTTATAATATTTTTATGTGAACATTATAATAGTTTTCTTTTTTTTATTTCTTCAATTATACTGGCAAGCCTTTAATAGACAGAAGATTGATCCAGTATGTTGTATAAATTATAGTAGGGATGGCCAACTGGTAGCCCTTCAGGCCTCATGTGTAGTTTTTGTGGCCTCTGGGAAAATCATAGCTAAGCATGTGTGCTATAGTTTTTGTGGCCCCAGGAAAAAGCTGATCTAAAAATGTGTGCTTTGGGTACTGCTGGTAAGTGGGCAAACAAGCTGGCTACAACTCAAAAGAGAACAGCAGATAGAAAGTACCCATAAAAATTAACTATTAACTAATCTGGCCCTGTGTCACTGGACATTTTTGGCAAATATATTATTTGTGTTTTTCACAGCCATAAATGTATATGCAACCCTTGAAGTGATGGTAAAACTTAACTAATCAAACACCATCGGCTAGATTATGAGTTGTGCGTTAGGGTTAAAAAGCAGCGTTGAGAGGTCCCAACGCTGCTTTTTAACGCCCGCTGGTATTACGAGTCTTGAAATGACAGGCTTACCGCTCACTTTTTTGGTCAGACTCGAATATACTGCAAATCCACTTACGTCAATTGTGTATCCTATATTTTCAATGGGACTTGCATAGTGCCGGTATTACGAGTCTTCTAAAAAGTGAGCGGTACAACCTCTCCTGTCAAGACTGATAACGCATTTAAAAGTCAGTAGTTAAGAGTTTTATAGGCTAACGCTGTAGTATAAAACTCTTAACTAAAGTGCTAAAAAGTACACTAACACCCATAAACTACCTATTAACCCCTGAACCGAGGCCCCCCCACATCGCAAACACACAAAAAAAATTAACCCCTAATCTGCCGAACCGGACATCGCCACCACTATAAAAATATATTAAACCCTAAACCGCCGCCCTCCCGCATCGCAAACACTAGTTAAATTTTATTAACCCCTAATCTGCCGTCCCTAACATCGCCGACACCTACCTACATTTATTAACCCCTAATCTGCCGCCCCCAACATCGCCACAACTATATTAAATGTATTAACCCCTAAATCTAAGTCTAACCCTAACACCCCCTAACTTAAATCTAAATTAAATAAATCTAAATAAAATTACTACAATTCACTAAATTATTCCTATTTAAAACTAAATACTTACCTATAAAATAAACCATAAGCTAGCTACAATATAACTAATAGTTACTTTGTATCCAGCTTAGGGTTTATTTTTATTTTACAGGCAACTTTGTATTTATTTTAACTAGGTAGGTTAATAGTTATTAACTATTTAATAGCCACCTAGTTAAAATAAAGACACATTTACCTGTAAAATAAATCCTAACCTAAGTTACAATTACACCTAACACTACACTATAATTAAATTAATTACCTAAACTAAATACAATTAAATACAATTTAAAAAAATTATCTAAAGTACGAAAAAACCCCCCCACTAAATTACAGAAAATAATAAAATAATTAAAAAAATTTAAACTAATTACACCTAATCTAATCTCCCTAATAAAATAAAAAAGCCCATCAAAATAATAAAAAGCCCTACCCTATACTAAATTACAAATAGCCCTTAAAAGGGCCTTTTGTGGGGCAATACCCCAAAGTAATCAGCTCTTTTACCTGTAAAAAAAAAGTACAATACCCCCCCAACATTAAAACCCACCACCCACACACCCAACCCTACTCTAAAACCCACCCAATACCCCCTTAATAAAACCTAACACTAAGCCCTTGAAGATCACCCTACCTTGAGAAGTCTTCATCCAACCGGGCCGAAGTCCTCAATGAACCCGGGTGAAGTGGTCCTCCAGACGGGCAGAAGTCTTCATCCAAGTCGGGAAGAAGAGGTTCTCCAGACGGGCAGAAGTCTTCATCCAGGCGGCATCTTCTATCTTCATCCATCCGGCACGGAGCAGCTCCATTTTCAAGACATCCGACGCGGAGCATCCTCTTCAAACGAAGTCCAACTGAAGAATGAAGGTTCCTTTAAATGACGTCATCCAAGACGGCGTCTCTTGAATTCTGATTGGCTGATAGAATTTTTTTTTTATTTTTTCTTTATTGAAATAAATCAAAACATTAACAATTGTAATGCGACAATACAAATCAGGTTTCAATTGCTAGATAAACAGTACATCATTAATATAATTCTGTTAATTCAAATATAAAGAAATATCCAGAATTGGCATTATTAAATAACCCTATGTCTAAAATATCATGAGCTCATTGCTTTCTCAGCAGACAGGTATTCTTCCCATATAAACACAATTGAATAATATTCTTCCTATTTATGCGCCAGACCATAGTGGTATTTCTCTAGGGATAAGGTTAAGGATATTAGATTTATCCAGTCCTCTCTAGATGGAATAATTGCACTTTTCCACCATCTTGGGATCAACTGCTTAGCACAATTTAGCATTGTATGCAATATTACTGCTCTAAACCTGCATCTAATCTTGGTTGGCCTGTGGAATAAACATGTCTGGGGATCTAAGGATATGTCATGATGAGTAGCTTTACAAATCTCAGAGGTCACCAATTTCCAAAACTCTTGTATTTTTGGACAATGCCACCACACATGGAGCAGTGTACCAGTCTGACCGCAATTTCTCCAACATAGAGGCTGCGTGTTTGGATAGATCTGAGATAGCCTATGCGGTGTTAGATACCACCTACTTAGTAACTTCACGTTTGTTTCCCTAAATTTCATAGAGGTAGAAGAGGAGTTCATATGCTTAATTATAGTAAGCCAATCCTTTTCTACAAGTGGGGAGTCCAGATCTTTTTCCCACTTCTCTATATATGAGGGAAGCTTGCGTGAGTGATAATTTAATAGTTGTTGGTATGCCATGGATAGGTGGCCCTTAGATGCCATTTGTAGGAAACATATGTTTTCTAAAGGGGGTTCATGATCTAAGGATTTGTTGCTTATCAGAGTGTGTACTTATGAAATGCTTAAGTTGGAGATATTTGTACCATTGTTGAAAATGGTCAATATTTAGCTCGGTTAGTTCATCTTTTGAACATAGGGTATTCCCCCTTAAAACCTTACAGAATGGGATTAGCGTATGAATCGTGCTATCAGATTTGCCGAGATTGTGGTATTTTATCTGAAAAATAGGGTTAGTGAGGATTGAGGATAGGGGGGGAGGGAATAGATGATATGGAAGGAAAGTGTTTGAGAACATAACACCAGGATTTAAAGGTTTCTTTTGTGAGCGAGGAGGTGGATCTAATAATTTTTTTGTTCTGCTGGGGGTAACCAGCAAGCGCTACCTAAATTAGGAAAAGAGGCTAAGGAGTGTTCTAACTCAATCCATTCCTTATTTATTCCATTTTTGCACCAATCTATAATTCTTACAAGTTGTGTTGCCAGTCTATAAAATGCTATATTGGGAACCCCTAATCCGCCTCTATCTTTTGACATATACATGGTATGCATAAGGACCCTTATCATATGCTCAGACCAGATATAGGAATTAAGAATCTTTTGTAAAGAGCGCATATAAGAATCCGGAAGCTGTATAGGAAGGGCTTGGAATGTGTATAATAATTTGGGGAGTACCATCATTTTTATTGAGTTTATACGGCCCAGCCAAGATATTGGCTTGTGTTTCCAGTCGTGTAGTTCCTTTCTAATTGTCTGTAACAGTGGTGGAAAGTTTAATGAGAATATCAATGACTTGTTTTCAGGGATTTTTATACCCAGGTATTTAATTGACTTAGTGTTTTGGCGAAACCCAAAATCTGATTGTATCTTGCCTACCAAACTATAGGGGTTATAGAGGCTGATAAATTCTGACTTGGTTTCATTGATTTTGAAGAAGGAATACTTGCCATAGTTTGAAAGTTCTAATGATAATGCTGTAAGCGACATGGCAGGGGATGTTAATGTGAGCATCACATCATCAGCATATAATGCCATTTTATATTGATTACCCTGGATCCTAATCCCTTTTATATCTGGGTTCTGTCAAATTCTAGTTGCCAAAATCTCCATTGCCAGGACGAACAGTAAGGGTGAGAGTGGACAACCCTGCCTTGTGCCATTAGTTATAGTTATTGAGGGGGTTAAAGAGTCATTTAATCTAATTCTAGCTGAAGGGAGGTTGTACAAAGCAAATATTTTTTCAATTATAGTTTGGCCAAATCCAAATTTATATAGGGTGGCTTTTAAAAACTTCCAGTTCAGTCTATCAAAAGCCTTTTCGGCATATATTGATAAAAAATATAGTTGGCAACTTAGTGTCTGTGACATAGTCGAGGAGGTTGATTAATTTTATTGTATTGTCCCTAGCCTCTCGGTGGGGCGTAAAGCCTGCCTGATTGACATGTATTAGTGTTGGGAGTATTTTATTTATTCGGGAGGTGATGATCTTAGCATAAAGCTTGATGGCTGATAGAATTCTATCAGCCAATCGGAATTAAGGTAGAAAAAATCCTATTGGCTGATGCAATTGGATCAGCCAATAGAATGCGAGCTCAATCCTATTGGCTGATTGCATTAGCCAATAGGATTTTTTCTACCTTAATTCCGATTGGCTGATAGAATTCTATCAGCCAATCGGAATTCAAGGGATGCCATCTTGGATGATGTCATTAAAAGGAACCTTAAAGGAATATTTAAAGGAATGTCTTGATGATGGAGCCACTCCGCGCTGGATGGATGAAGATAGAAGATGCCGCCTGGATGAAGACTTCTGCCCGTCTGGAGGACCGACCTCTTCTTCCCGGCTTGGATGAAGACTTCTGCCCGTCTGAAGGACCACTTCGCCCGGCTTCGTTGAGGACTTTGTCCCGGTTGGGTGAAGTCTTCTCAAGGTAGGGTGATCTTCAAGGGGTTAGTGTTAGGTTTTATTAAGGGGGTATTGGGTGGGTTTTAGAGTAGGGTTGGGTGTGTGGGTGGTGGGTTTTAATGTTGGGGGGTATTGTACTTTTTTACAGGTAAAAGAGCTGATTACTTTGGGGCAATGCCCCGCAAAAGGCCCTTTTAAGGGCTATTTGTAATTTAGTATAGGGTAGGGCTTTTTGTTAATTTTTTTTTTATTTTATTTTATTAGGGGGATTAGATTAGGTGTAATTAGTTTAAAAAACTTGTAAATATTTTATTATTTTCTGAAATTTAGTGGGGGGGTTTTTGTACTTTAGATATTTTTTTTTAAATTGTATTTAATTGTATTTAATTTAGGTAATTAATTGAATTGTAGTGTAGTGTTAGGTGTAATTGTTACTTAGGTTAGGATTTATTTTACAGGTAAATTTGAATTTATTTTAACTAGGTAGCTATTAAATAGTTAATAACTATTTAATAACTATTGTACCTAGTTAAAATAAATACAAACTTGCCTGTAAAATAAAAATAAACCCTAAGCTAGCTACAATGTAACTATTAGTTATATTGTAGCTATCTTAGCGTTTATTTTATAGGTAAGTATTTAGTTTCAAATAGGAATAATTTAGTTAATGATAGGAATATTTATTTAGATATATTTAAATTATATTTAAGTAAGGGGGGGTTAGGTTTAGGGTTAGACTTAGGTTTAGGGGTTAATACATTTAATATAGCGGTGGCGACATTGGGGAGGCAGATTAGGGGTTAATAAATATAATGTAGGGTTCGCCGATGTTGGGGGCAGCAGATTAGGGCTTAATAAGTATAATGTAGGTGGCGGCGGTGTCCGGAGCAGCAGATTAGGGGTTAATAAGTGTAAGATTAGGGGTGTTTAGACTTGGGGTTCATGTTAGGGTGTTAGGTGTAGACATAAAATGTGTTTCCCCATAGGAATCAATGGGGCTGCGTTAAGAGCTGAACGCTGCTTTTTTGCAGGTGTTAGGTTTTTTTTTCAGCCGGCTCTCCCCCATTGATTTCTATGGGGAAATTGTGCACAAGCACGTTTTGCCAGCTCACCACTACCGCAAGCAGCGCTGGTATTGAGGTGAGATGTGGAGTGCTCTCCGCTCACTTTTCTGCGGCTAACGCCGGGTTTCTAAAAACCCTCAATACCAGCGTTGTCTGTAGGTGAGCGGTGAGGGAAAACTGTTCAATAGCATCGCACCCCTGTTAACGCAAAACTCGTAATCCAGGTGCATATATTTAATCTTTGCCATTAAAAATGTATATGTGTATCTTTTTAGTTTTAAATCAATTTGTGAATGGGTTAAATAAGTGCATACAGTAATGCTTCTATTGCAATGTTATGCCGGCCCACTTAAATTAATTCTGTTAATGAGAATTCCAGTGAACAGCCAATCAAAATGTGTGTCATTTGACAATCTTGATGTCACTGCTCAATACATCACCACCAGCCAGGAAATAAAGGGGGATGGAGGAACAGACAATACCAATTAGGATTATAAATATTTTATTATAAAATATATATACACTTTTCAAAAAAATAATTATGCGATTTTACTTGCAAACTAATATATTTTTCATTGCAACATTCTTTTAGTCTGAAGTTTACCATCACTTTCTAATATTGTTAGAAAATTTGTTGGAAAGTTATCCATCACTGAATTAAAGGAAACATCCTGTAATTATCTTTGTTAATCTTTAGAAAGCTAATTAACAAAACAAATTGTAGTTCATTATTAAATAACATAATACAAACACTGGCAAAACATAAAAATAACTGACTCTCTGATAATTCTGGAAAGGAACAGTAATCCACGGTTCTATTTACCTGGTAGAGTAGTCTGAAAAAGGTTTACAAAATACAAAAAAATTAATACATTATTAAAAAAGTCACATTTATTTTTTAATAATTTTATAACAAAATAGAGAATTTTATATAGAATGTAAAATAAGTCAGGGTTATGAGGCTCCAGTCTTTAGGGCCTACTGACAGGCCAGATTTTGAGGGTTACCGCTGGTAACAGGAAGTTTAGATTTTAACAATTTCTGGTTATATCATTGTATCAAGCATCCTAAAAATCTTGCACGCTGAGGACTGGAGCTGTGAATCCTGGATATATAGATAACCATTAAAGAGACTTGAAACCCAAAGTTTTTCTTTCATTATTCAGATGGAGAATACAATTTAAGAATACTTCTATTATCAAATTTGCTTCGTTCTCATGTTATTCTTTATTGAAGAGATGCCTAGGTAGGTAGTGTGCACATGCCTGATGGGAAGCATGAAGGGGACATGACATGAAATAGTGCTGCCATCTAGTGCTCTTGCTAATGTATAACTGCTACCATATAGTGCTGCAGACACAAACACACTCCTGAGCTTAAAGGGACATGAAACCCATTGTTTTTTTCTTTTATGATATAGAAAGAGCATCCAATTTTAAACAACTTTCTAATTTACTTCTATTATCTAATTTGTTTTATTCTCTTGATATTCTTTGCTGAAAAGCATATCTAGATAGGCTCAGTAGCTGCTGATTGGTTGCTGCACTTAGAAGCTTTATGTGATTGGCTCACCCATGTGCATTGCTTTTTCTTCAGCTAAAGGATATCTAAAAAATGAAGCAAAATAAATAATAGAAGTAAATTGGATTGTTGTTTAAATTTGTATTCTCTTTCTGAATCATGAAAGAAAAATTTGGGTTTAGTGTCCCTTTAAATCCATGCTTTTCAACAAAGCTTAAAGGGACACTCAAGTCAAACTTAAACTTCATGATTCAGATAGAGCATGCAATTTTAAACAACTTTCCAATTTACTTCCATTAACAAAATGTGCAGTCTTTTTATATTTACACTTTTTGAGTCACCAGCTCCTACTGAGCATGTGCAAGAATTCCCAGCATATACGTATATGCATTTGTGATTGGCTGATGGGTATCACATGATACAGGGGGAGTGGAAATAGACATAACTTTGCAATTTATTTAACAAAAATCTACTACTTATTTTAAGTTCAGACTAAGTGCTATTGCATTGTCTTCTTATCATGCATTTGTTTATTATGCAAATCTACAGTGTTGAATGGTCCTTTAACAAGGAAACAAAGAAAATAAAGAAGTAAAGTAAAAAGTTATTTAAAATCGTATTTGTCTCATCATGAAAGGATCATTTTGGGTTTTATGTCCCTTAGTTTAAGTACTTAATGATTGATGTTTTTAATTTAGTTACTTGGTTATTTAAATAAAAAAAAAAAAACAGTGAAAGCTCTTTACTGTGGATAATCTTGATCAATGTTTGAAATGAGTTTCCTCGAATGAAAAGAAAAAAAGCAACAAAAAACAAAGCTTAATGAATGAAATTTACTTAGCGTTGCACTGGGAATCTTTATTGCAAAACAGGCACGTTTAATTTTTCTGAAATAAATTATGTTTATTTTGCAAATCTCTTTAAGTATGGAGATGATATTTACACATTTCCCATTGGCAAGTATAACAAGCCAAATGGTTGCCGCACCACAAAGGATTACATCTGTACACTGTATCCTATTCATATAATGTTTTTAGAGCCCAAATATTTCTTGCTGTTTAGAGCGGAGAATTTTGCATCAGGCACCAAAAGTGCAGTGATCTTTAATGTTTATAATTATAAATTATGTGAAACAAATTTCTGAAACTGCAAGATTTATTTAGAAGTAGAAATAACAGAATTGTATTGTTTTTATAGGATAGGACTGATTAACTCAAAAGGGGGTGAGTTATATATATATATATATATATATATATATATATATATATATTAGGCAAACTTGTTGTTCAGGACCTTGGTAATCTTTATTGTTCATTTAATAAAGATTACCAAGAGAATGACACAAAATTGGCAATAGAAGTAAATTGGAAAGTTGTTTAAAAATGTATGCTCTATCTGAATCATAAAAAACTAAAATTTGGGTTTCATGTCCCTTAACTACAGTGCCCACATTGTATTGACTAAAGCTAGCCTTCTTTTGTTGAAATCAGCATTGACTCTTTATGCTGCATGTTAAAAAGAGCTAAATCAGGGTTACAGTACTCAACCACGCCTGGACTGACCTGACCATAGGGCATACCGGGCAAATGCCCGGTGGGCGCCGGCTATCTTAGCCCCGTCCACCATTACCGCACTCACTGACTGCTGTGCTGTCACTGTGGCTCTGTCTTGCAGTGACATGTTGTAGTGGTCCAAGCACACAGTGATGCGGTGATGGGTAGTGTAGCGCTGGCTGCACAATATAGGTGAGTGATGGGGCATCCTGGTCTGGGATACATTCAAAGTTTATTTTCAAACCCACTGCGGCTGCTGCTGCTTCACTCCCGGCCGCCTCCCTTCCACCCCAGCACTCCCGGTCTTCTAAGCCCGCCCCTAAACCAATGAGGATAGTCAGTTGGTCTGCAGCATCACTCATCTCTATCTTATGGAGGGTGTGTGTCTGGGACGACTTGTGGGAGTGAATTGGATCAATGCACCGCACCAATAAGGGACGGCCCAGAAGGGTGTGCTATTATATTTCAAACTCAAATAGTATCAATCAGCACCTGGATGACTTGCACGCCACATAGGGGTACCACCAAACCCTACCAAATATAGAATGAAAGTCCAAAGGATGTGGCAGCAATAGGTGAATTCAAATGGTCTTTATTTAAGCACAACAAACAAAGCAGCGACGTTTCAGGGGCATCCTCCCTTTGTCAAGCATAAAACATTGTGGTAACAAGCATCTTAATATACTCACCCCCACCAGAGGGCAGCAGAGAGACAATTTCCTAATTTACAGAAATTCATTTAACCCATTCATACCTTTCAGGTTAATACAAAAAAATGACCACATAAATATACAACAAAGATACAGATTAAAAATAATAATTTGTATACATTCAATATACTTATTACAAATTGATACAGTGTTAACTATATACACAGCAAGGATGAATTCTTTAGGCACAAAAATAATCATTATTAAAGATGATATATTAGTTAAGGATATTACAGTAATAAATGTTTTATTACCAATATAGAGAATTTAAAACCAGATATTATACATTTCATTATAGGAACACAGACAAGTCCCAGTCTTTGTTAAGACCCACTGGTTGCAGGGTATTCAATTCAAATATCCAGAATCTCTCCCTTTGATGGAGCATTAACTCCCTATTACCTCCTCTCCTGGGGCTGGGAACAAAATCAATTACTTGAAAACGAAGTTGGTTGATGGCATGACCTACTGAGTTAAAGTGACAGGCTATGGGAGACTTTTCGTTCTTTGTCCTAATAGAGCTCTTATGCTCAATTATTCTGTCCCTGATGGACCTAGTAGTCTCTCCTACATAGCTCCGCCTGCAAGGGCACTTAATCAAGTAGATTACAAATTTTTAGTGACAGGTATAGAAATTCTTAATCTGATATTTTTTGCCTGAACTGGGATGGTAAAAAACAGACCCTTTAATCATGTTACCACAACATGAACATCCCAGACATGGATAACAACCCCTATTCCTGTCAGTCAAATATGTTTATTTGCCCGCCCCTAAACCAATGAGGATAGTCAGTTGGTCTGCGGCATCACTCATCTCTATTTTATGGAGGGTGTGTGTCTGGGATGACTTGTGGGCATGAATCGGATCAATGCACCGCACCAATAAGGGACGGCCCAGAAGGGTGTGCTATTATATTTCAAAACAAGATGACAGGGCATGGTTAGTACATTAAGTAGTTATACGATGGAAAGGGGCTCGGATTATATATACAACAGATCTCTGTTAAACACGTCCAGGGGCTGGACTTACATACTGAAATGACAGAACTGTAAGGTGAGGGGTGTGGCTTTAACGACTGTGCAATGTGAGCTCAAGGAGAAGAGGAATGGCAATCTTCCTTCTTGACAGCTGGGTGGGGCCTTGGGTGGGAGTGTTCACCTTGGAACGGTCCCCTGCTGAATGTGAAGTGCTGCAGTCAGCTAGGGGCCTACAAGGTTGTGCCCACTGCTGTCATCAGGAAGTTCTCCACAAGCAGTGGAGGAGGGACTTGCAGGTGCCTTAGCTTTAAGCATGCCAAGCTTACGGCGCTCAGTTCCTCTCCTGGTGGTCACTTAAGTTGTTCTGCAGACTCCCTCCCCATGACCTAATTGTTACAGCACATGGTGACATGGAAGAAGAAAGGTAGGGGGGTGGCTGGCCCTCCAAATAAAAGGCATTACTGTGTGTGGATATTTGCTATATTTTCAGGCTATAAAGCCTTCTCAGCCCTTTGCAAATAAAATTAAAAACATTTTTTGTAGAACTTTGGACATTTTTGGCATGAAAACTTACAAGATCTATTACTAAGATGGAGGCCCCATCTTAGTAAGATATCTTGTAGTCTTCATGACAAAAAAAGTTCTACACAAAACATTGTTATGTTTGCAAAGGGCTGAGAAGACTATAGCTGAAAATATAGTAACAATCCACATACAGGCTGTAGGTCATTCTGTACATACATATTTGGCTTTGCTTATCTTCAAAGTTCAATGTTTAATTGGCTGCATAAACCTGGGGTAAAATTTACAAGTGCAATATGTCGTGCCATATTTTGGAACAATATACAATTTGCCTACTGATATAATTTATGTCACAGATCCTGAAATACATCTAATTAATTTAAGGATTAAAATACAGTGGTTCTGCATGTTAGTGTTTTAACAACACACTTGTACCAGAGGTTATAACAGAGGTAAAAATTATAAATATAACATTGTTTAGTTGTGCAAAACTGGGGAATGGGTAATAAAGGGATTATCTATTTTTTTATAAAAAAAAATCTGGAGTAGACTATCCCTTTAAACAAGCATATTATACTTGTTGTCTTTGGCATTAAAATGCCTGGGCCTATTTTTGGTCCCAGTCCGGCCCTGGTAACTCAACTGACCTTTATCAATTGTTTTTTTAATCTGATGGTCAGTTGTGGGTTTGCACCATCTAGTAAGGGATTTAAAGCTGAGCATAGATGCATTCCCCCCCCCCCCCCCAATGGCAACTGCAAGGCATAGGGCTAAGATCTCAAGTTGGGAGTAATGGTTTAGGAATTGATTTTTGTACATATTTTTTTACAGTAAGGGTAATTGGAATAGAGAATAAACTTTAAATAGGGGGGGTAAGGAAAAATGTTTTAAGATAATTAAAGAATATCTGCAATGTTCATAAAGCATTCCTAAGCATTACGTTTACAGGTTTTATGGTACCTAAGTGACATCAAATTCTATATTTTTTATGTTTAGCTGCATTTGTATTTAGCTCTACCCTTTCTCTTCTGCTCTTATTATATAATATTGGTGGAGAGACTTCTAGGTGGACACGTTCACAAATAGAGCTAGAATATATTTGTGTATATATAACTGTTGCGCGTGAGAAAAAAGGAATTTATAGTGGCTCTTTGAGTGCGTCAGAAGTAGTTTGCTCGAGCACAATTGAATTTAACGCATGTCGAGAAAGCGCAACTTTAAAGCTGTGGTTACCTGTTGCGCTCAGCTAAAAAGTTGCACAAAACAATAAGGGCTAAATTACAAGTGGAGCGCTAAATTATTGCACTTCCACAAACAGCGCAATAATTAACCAGCCATTACAAGTGGCTGGTTATTGCTATCGCGAGTTTGCAATAGCAAATAGCACTCTGAAATAATTTTATAAAAGTGCCCCAAATTGAAAACAACTGCACTAGGCAGTTTTGGGGGTCTAAAGTTGGTGGGAGTGAGGTGTTAGCAAAAAAAACACACTGAAATGTGCCTTATCATTGTGGTCTATGCGAACTCTGTGTTCCCATAGACTGCAATGTAAATATATATGTATATGATAATATACCTATATATTTATTTGTTAATATGTGTATATGCACATATTAACACATAAATATATATGTATATAGTCATATACTTATATATTAAAAATGCTGCCCATAGCTGCGCTACTTACCTCCTTCGCTGCCCGAGTTTCTGATGCCATCTGTGACGGCATCAGAACGAGACTCCAATAGGGCTTCATAGGGTGAAGCGTGCACTCGCGTATTGCAAAGGCGAGCGCTAATTTCGCTTGCATGCAAGTGATATTTAGCGCACCACTTGTAATCTGGAACTATCTAATAAAATTATTTTTAAAAATTGCATAAAAAAGTTATAAGGGCTCAAAAGATATAAGGGCTGCTTAAAGTTCCTATACAATGGGATGAGGCTTGTGATGAATCTTTATGTAAAGGTCATGGGGGGGCTCCCTAGAGGGTCTTCAGCCTCTCTAGCCTCACCAGTCCTTATGTTATTAAATAGTATTTAATAACATTAGGACTGGTGAGGATAGAGAGGCTGAAGACCCTCTAGGGAGCAAAAAAAAAAAAACATATCGCACTTGCGCTACAGTTAGCGCACTACTGGTAATCTAGGCGATAGTGAATAATGCAGCTGCTACATACATTTGAAATATCTATACTATTTCTAGAGTGACTCCTATAATCTGTTCTATCCTGCGCCTGTATTCAATAAACTCTCTAAAGAAAAAGACTGAGGTTGTTAACCATCTCAATGCCAAGACATCCCTTAAACATTGCCCATTACTGAGCTGCATCAATTTACTTCAGCAATCTAACATCTTGCCGACACTACAGTGACCCTCTCAATATGTATAAAAAGCCTAAATAAAATAAATAGAAGATAGAATAGAAATTAATTCTATAGAGATGGAATAGAAATGATCTTTGACTACTTTTTAATCAGTTTTGTCCATTTGTCTCTGTATATCTCCCTCATCAACAGGAAAAGTATTCAGTCACAAATTCACAAATAAAATCAAAGTTTTTTATAAACTATTTTTTTTATATTGTAGATAAATAACTATTTGTAATATTCAATAAGTCCCCCCTCCGGGGAAACAAGAGTCTTAAACAGTGGTAGCTTGTGTGGATTATATAATACTGTGACGGTACTTACCCCCGATCTTCACGGCTTACGAACCTGGCGCGGTGAGCTTACTGGATACTGGTGCCCTGTGTGTTACTGGATTGTTCCAGTGGCCGTGGGTCCTTGCGCTCTAGCTTGGAGCCTCCTCACTCGACAAGCCCGCTTCCCCGCACGCCGCCTGTTCCACACTCCTAGCGGCACTCAGATATGACGTCACAAACCAGGTGCCGACTTACGTACGGGGGGGTAAGGGGATTCCTGGTCCTTGGATCTCGGTATCAGTGTCGCTGATCTCCTCCCGGTCACCTCGTATAATCCTGAGCAGATAAATCCACAGGGTCTGGGATTGAAGCTGTAGGTCCGGAAAACGGCTCAGTAGTAAATAATAAAGAAATGTCCGGAGCCGCAGCAGTAAACTTTAGAATGTTTATTTAGCAAATAAAACAGGTCTGGTAACAGAAAAACACTGACATGCCCTTCAGTTCGATAAGCTTACGCGTTTCGGCATTATCGCCGTATTCATAGCTCTCAAAGTTCCTTACAACTGTTAGGCTTGATAAAGGAAATAAAACCACCGGATTGGCTGATGGGCATTAATTGTTTAACTCATTCATGTCCTATCAATTTTAGGATTCCCTATTAACATAAACTGTTACCTTTCTAAATTACCTGTGGGTCAAATAAAGAACTTCATTACTATAAAGGAAAAGAATGGGGTTCAAACCCCCTAATGTATTAACTTATATTATGTGTACTATACATTTACCAAGCTGAGCTAATTCTCTAATCACATCAAAGAAATAAGATTGAGCTGACTTAAAACCTTAATGTTCACTGTCGTTCTTGTTGAAAAAATGTTACATTTAAGGATGTACCATGCAATTCTGTTCTCGGTACCCCCATATTCCTATACTTGAACATGTAAAGCAATGTATTGTTAATATTGGAGAGAATATTATATTCATATTTCTCAATTTTCCAAATACTTTTTAAGCTAAAAGACAGACCATTGGTTACATGTAAAGCACTGCATTGTTAATTTTGGAGAGAATATTATATTCATAATTCTCAATTTTCCAAATACTTTTTAAGCTAAAAGAAAGACCTTTGGTTACTTACTATCTAAACTTATTTTACTCTAATAGTGCATAATGAATCATTATCAGTAATGAATTAAGGGGGCCCTACAAAATTATTTCATGAGGGTGTACTGTCCTCTACATATACAGATCATAAGGTTATCCTGTCCTGCTCTTTTACATGCTTATTGCCAGTGATTTATAAGGTCATAGGCTGAGTTTAGCCCTGTAGGATGTCTTGTCTTTAATTGGAAAATCCAAAAAATCTCTCTTCGTGCTAGTGCTGTCTTCCTATCTCCCCCTCTTCGACCAGCCTTAACACTCTCTATTATGGTCCACCCAAAACTTGAATTGTTCTTATTATGGACCCATTTGAAGTGTTGGACGAGTGGGGTTGTCAGGATACCAGCCTTGATATCGGAGAGATGTTCTCTAATACGTGCTCTGGTCTCCCTTGTAGTCATCCCTATGTACTGTAAACTACAGGTCACACAGCTTGCCAGATAGACTGTGAATGTATTTCTGCAATTCATGCATTCTCTGTGGTCGTAGTGTTTCTGTGTGACACTACTTGTGAAGCCTTCACCTATCTGTAGGTGTTCACATGCTTTGCATGTGATGTTGCTACATCTGTAGACTCCTTTAAATCTAAGCCAAGAGCTTGTTTCCTCCCTTGGTGCCTCTTTTAGTTGTGTGGGGGCCAATATGTTTCCTACAGAGACCCCTCTTCTGAAGGAGCATCTGCATCCTTTGTCCACAAATGCTGATAAAGTTTCATCAGCCGCTAACATTTTAAAGTGTTTTCTCACTATTTGGCAAATCTCATTATACTGTGTGCTGTAATCAGTAACAAAGTATATGTCCCCACTCTTTTTGTTTTTTTGTTCTCTTTTTTTTTTTTTTTTTTTTGGATTTTCCAATTAAAGACAAGACATCCTACAGGGCTAAACTCAGCCTACGACCTTATAAATCACTTATAAATCACTGGCAATAAGCATGTAAAAGAGCAGGACAGGATAACCTTATGATCTGTATATGTAGAGGACAGTACACCCTCATGAAATAATTTTGTAGGGCCCCCTTAATTCATTACTGATAATGATTCATTATGCACTATTAGAGTAAAATAAGTTTAGATAGTAAGTAACCAAAGGTCTTTCTTTTAGCTTAAAAAGTATTTGGAAAATTGAGAATTATGAATATAATATTCTCTCCAAAATTAACAATGCAGTGCTTTACATGTAACCAAAGGTCTTTCTTTTAGCTTAAAAAGTATTTGGAAAATTGAGAAATATGAATATAATATTCTCTCCAATATTAACAATAC
The DNA here is from genome assembly GCF_027579735.1 of Bombina bombina. Lineage (NCBI taxonomy): Eukaryota > Metazoa > Chordata > Amphibia > Anura > Bombinatoridae > Bombina > Bombina bombina. Next base: position 244,982,172 of record NC_069503.1, on the reverse strand, counting down.
ATTGCTTTACATGTTCAAGTATAGGAATATGGGGGTACCGAGAACAGAATTGCATGGTACATCCTTAAATGTAACATTTTTTCAACAAGAACGACAGTGAACATTAAGGTTTTAAGTCAGCTCAATCTTATTTCTTTGATGTGATTTGAGAATTAGCTCAGCTTGGTAAATGTATAGTACACATAATATAAGTTAATACATTAGGGGGTTTGAACCCCATTCTTTTCCTTTATAGTAATGAAGTTCTTTATTTGACCCACAGGTAATTTAGAAAGGTAACAGTTTATGTTAATAGGGAATCCTAAAATTGATAGGACATGAATGAGTTAAACAATTAATGCCCATCAGCCAATCCAGTGGTTTTATTTCCTTTATCAAGCCTAACAGTTGTAAGGAACTTTGAGAGCTATGAATACGGCGATAATGCCGAAACGCGTAAGCTTATCAAACTGAAGGGCATGTCAGTGTTTTTCTGTTACCAGACCTGTTTTATTTGCTAAATAAACATTCTAAAGTTTACTGCTGCGGCTCCGGACATTTCTTTATTATTTACTACTGAGCCGTTTTCCGGACCTACAGCTTCAATCCCAGACCCTGTGGATTTATCTGCTCAGGATTATACGAGGTGACCGGGAGGAGATCAGCGACACTGATACCGAGATCCAAGGACCAGGAATCCCCTTACCCCCCCCCGTACGTAAGTCGGCACCTGGTTTGTGACGTCATATCTGAGTGCCGCTAGGAGTGTGGAACAGGCGGCGTGCGGGGAAGCGGGCTTGTCGAGTGAGGAGGCTCCAAGCTAGAGCGCAAGGACCCACGGCCACTGGAACAATCCAGTAACACACAGGGCACCAGTATCCAGTAAGCTCACCGCGCCAGGTTCGTAAGCCGTGAAGATCGGGGGTAAGTACCGTCACAGTATTATATAATCCACACAAGCTACCACTGTTTAAGACTCTTGTTCCCCCGGAGGGGGGACTTATTGAATATTTCATATAAGTGTACGGCTTCACTTCTCTTATCATTTGGTACCTGTGTGCAGTTGCAGGGCATAATCTGGGACGGTGCTCTGTTCATAAAGACACACATTGAGCACCATATAGACAAAGGGTCCAAGTTTTCAGGACTAATTACTTCGGAAAAGTATGAACTACATTACCACTAGTATTTGGATGTCTATAATTGAAATCATCTGTTCTCTCTTCCCTTTTTCATTTTGGGATACACAGTATAACTGACTCCTATTACACACTTAAAGTGTCGAATGTATTGTGATAATAAAAGGGTCGGATGAATTGTGATAATTGAACCCTCTATCTTAAGGAATAACAACAGTCTTCAAACTAATATCGATATTGAAAGACTTTTTGATCAAATTACCGCTGCCGTAAACAGAGGAACTGTTGTTGTTGTGCTACATATATCACTGGGACTTTCTACCTTATTGCCTGAACTATACATTTATCATATGTTATTGTTATTCTCTATGCATGATTTTCTGCTTTTGTTACCTACAGTTTTGGGATTCTCTTACGTAGCACATGGACTATTTGAACTGACATATGTTACGATCAGCAAAAAAAATTTTTTTTTTATTATTTTTCATTTTATTAGTGCATTTGTTTATCTTTTCTCCCCTCTTTACAACTATTATTGTCATTATCATCAGTACCATTATTATTATTTTTCAGTAGATTGTAGGCTTATGAAGGGTGATTAGGTGGCAATTTTTGTCATAATCAAAAATCACAATTTATACCATAGGTGCTGTGGTGGGAATTGTTGAACAACACTAGAGTATACTGAGTAATACTATAGTATATCTATCTGTACTAACTGGGAATTGGTAAATATTATGACAACATATTGGATATTCAATAACAAGTGAAATAGTTACAAATCTCATCCACATTATGAATTGTAGGGTTCATGCGCACATTCTGCAAAATATATTTATTTAAGCCTTATCAGTCACAACTAAACAGAGGTACTTGATATGGTGCACTGTTTCAAGGTTAAATGGTCAATCTTTACATGAATAGCCGTATAGATTGCTATAGTCTGTGAAGTAGCCCATCACTGATCTTTGGTTTATGATAAGTCCATCAACTAGAAGCAGAATAGAATATTGCCTTCCTTTATGGGACTATAGTATTCTCTAAGTCCCAATTGAAAAGATTTATTTGAAAAGAATCATCTAAACACAGGATTAGTTATGGAGGTTGCAGTTACAAGTGAGGGTAGGGAGTTTTTCTCTTTAAAAACGTTTCAGGAAAGAGATGACAATACCCTTGAGTTAGAAGAGGTGTTCTGTACAGATAGGTCTAAATTTACACTGGCAAAACTATTTGAAGAAATGGAGTTTTTACTTCTCAAAGAGAATAAACTAAGATGGGATATAATGACCCTTAACAAATATTACGAGTTAAAAATCATACCAAGGGGTTTGAGAGTTAACAAATTCCCCACCTTCCAAACGGAGGATCGGGAGTTTATTAACGAATGGAATATAATTCTATCAGAATGCTCACTACGCTTGATGCTGCATTTGGTCAATTACAAAACTAAGTCCCTCAATGTGATAAATCAACAAATTGAGACTTTACAAATAGAGCTAAATCTAAGGAGAAGTGCAATTGAATATCCTAAATTTGATGGAATATTACAAAAACCACTCTTGGAGACTAAAGTATTACTTATAAATAGTAAACATAACAAATACCTAAGGGACCAATCCAATTATGACAACAATAGAGTATTTGTATGGAATAGGAAGGATAGATCAGAGGGACGCAGGGCATACAACAGATCACGAGGCAGAGGAAGGGGCAGAGGTTTCTCTAACAACAGGGGAGATAGAGGGACAGATATTTCCAATCAGAATGAGGAAGATCATGGGAGCAATAGGGGAAAGAGAGTCCAGTTTTCGGAAAGCGAAGCTGAGTCCTACGACGACAGCTCAGCATCAGGAGGTGAGGATAATGAGATAAGAAATCAAGATATACCCACTGTGGTCGCCCAACCAGTGGTAAGACCAAAAGATCCCATTCCAATCATACCCTCAATTTTAAAGAAACATCAGGGAGGATCTAAGTATACTCCAGTTGGCTATACACCCACTATGGGAGCAGGGAGAATAGAACAAAGTGACAGGCAGGATCTAGAACAGGTTTTTCGCCTTCCCCCCAAGAAACCGGAGGGAGGGGGGAGAGGAAGAGGAAACCAAGGCGGACAAGTGAAACAAAACCGCAGGTCAACCAGACGAGGCAGACTAGAGAGCAAGTACCAGTGAGTAAGGACATGAGTGTGATTAATTTATCTAACTACACATTATCAGACATGGAAAAAAGGGTTCTGGGTCTAGGCCTAGGGTTTGTGCCGTCACAAAAATTCAATTTGTTCAACACACTTGTTGATGTAAATAAACTAATCAGAGGTTTGACAGTAAAAAAGTATTTCCACAACACTGAGGACAGTGAAGTAAATGTGAGACTTACTGGGAATTTGGCTACTCCAAGTATTAGAAATGAATTCACCTTTAATGAAAATTGTGATCTATTAACTATGGAGTCACTCCTATCTGAAGGAGCAATTGACGACCACAGGGAGGCTTACCAATTACCCAAATTCAAGGAAGCCTCCAAATTTTACCCCATACACCATAGGGGTAGTATATTGGAGGTTTTCCAGGAAAGAATAGAAAAGGACCTGCCATTGCTACACCAAGCTCCCCTTGGCAAACAACATAACTTGAGTTATAAGGAAAGAGATGCCCTAAGAAGTTTACAGACCAACGAGGGTCTGGTTATTAGGGGTGCAGACAAGGGGGGCTCGGTTGTGGTAATGTCCAGAGAACAATTTGTGACAGAAGCGATAAGACAGCTTCAAGACACACGCCATTATATGGTTTTAGGTTGTGACCCTACGAGTAGGTTCAAAAGAGAACTCACACAGATCATTGATGATGGCAGTGAATTAGGTATCCTGGATGGGCCCACCTGTGACTTTCTCCTGGTGGATAACCCCATCTTACCTGTTTTCAACCACCTACCCAAGGTCCATAAATCCCTGGAGGGAGTCACAGGTAGGCCCATTGTTAGTGGGATAGGATCACTCCTTGAAAGACTCTCACAATGGGTGGACAGTGTATTACAACCGTTGGTAGGTAACCTCCCAAGCTTTCTACAGGACACCACCCATGTTATAAAATTGATGAAAACCTTGAACTGGGAAGACGAGGATTTGTGGCTGACTATAGATGTGAAAGCATTGTACACGTCTATTCAGCATGACAAGGGCTTAATGGCTATAGAATTTTTCTTGCGAAGAGATACACGCTTTTCAGAAGACCTAATACAGTACGTATTAAGGGTCGTGCGATACTTATTAACACACAACTATTTTTCCTTTGAGGGGGTATTTTATCTCCAGAGGTGCGGGACAGCAATGGGCGCGAAATTCGCGCCCTCCTTCGCCAACCTATTTATGGGTTGGTGGGAGCTGTCCCGCATCTATGGAGATGAAAACCAACACAGGGACAATGTACAGTTCTTCAAACGGTACATAGATGACCTGCTCCTGGTATGGCGGGGCACTGAACAAGGTGCAAAGGCCTTTGTGGAAGGGCTCAACAACAATGACATTGGTTTAGAGTTCACTTTTGAACTCAACAGGACAAGGATTAATTTCCTAGATCTCACTTTGATTGGGATCCCCAATGTCGGTGTTGAAACCGAAGTGTTCAGGAAGCCCATTTCGGGCAATACGCTCCTCCATGCCAGGAGCAGTCATCCCAAACAAGTGTTCAGATCGGTGGCCAAAGGCCAGTTCACCAGACTAAAACGAAACTGTAGTAATAATGACCAGTATGAAAAACATGCAGAACAATTGTCTGAACGACTTTTGAAGAGAGGTTATAATTCACAAGTCATTAATAGAGTCAGGAAGGAAGTTTTTGCATCCAGCAGAGAGACACTTTTGGAAAAAAGAGAACAAAAAAACAAAAAGAGTGGGGACATATACTTTGTTACTGATTACAGCACACAGTATAATGAGATTTGCCAAATAGTGAGAAAACACTTTAAAATGTTAGCGGCTGATGAAACTTTATCAGCATTTGTGGACAAAGGATGCAGATGCTCCTTCAGAAGAGGGGTCTCTGTAGGAAACATATTGGCCCCCACACAACTAAAAGAGGCACCAAGGGAGGAAACAAGCTCTTGGCTTAGATTTAAAGGAGTCTACAGATGTAGCAACATCACATGCAAAGCATGTGAACACCTACAGATAGGTGAAGGCTTCACAAGTAGTGTCACACAGAAACACTACGACCACAGAGAATGCATGAATTGCAGAAATACATTCACAGTCTATCTGGCAAGCTGTGTGACCTGTAGTTTACAGTACATAGGGATGACCACAAGGGAGACCAGAGCACGTATTAGAGAACATCTCTCCGATATCAAGGCTGGTATCCTGACAACCCCACTCGTCCAACACTTCAAATGGGTCCATAATAAGAACAATTCAAGTTTTGGGTGGACCATAATAGAGAGTGTTAAGGCTGGTCGAAGAGGGGGAGATAGGAAGACAGCACTAGCACGAAGAGAGATTTTTTGGATTTTCCAATTAAAGACAAGACATCCTACAGGGCTAAACTCAGCCTACGACCTTATAAATCACTAGCAATAAGCATGTAAAAGAGCAGGACAGGATAACCTTATGATCTGTATATGTAGAGGACAGTACACCCTCATGAAATAATTTTGTAGGGCCCCCTTAATTCATTACTGATAATGATTCATTATGCACTATTAGAGTAAAATAAGTTTAGATAGTAAGTAACCAAAGGTCTTTCTTTTAGCTTAAAAAGTATTTGGAAAATTGAGAATTATGAATATAATATTCTCTCCAAAATTAACAATGCAGTGCTTTACATGTAACCAAAGGTCTTTCTTTTAGCTTAAAAAGTATTTGGAAAATTGAGAAATATGAATATAATATTCTCTCCAATATTAACAATACATTGCTTTACATGTTCAAGTATAGGAATATGGGGGTACCGAGAACAGAATTGCATGGTACATCCTTAAATGTAACATTTTTTCAACAAGAACGACAGTGAACATTAAGGTTTTAAGTCAGCTCAATCTTATTTCTTTGATGTGATTTGAGAATTAGCTCAGCTTGGTAAATGTATAGTACACATAATATAAGTTAATACATTAGGGGGTTTGAACCCCATTCTTTTCCTTTATAGTAATGAAGTTCTTTATTTGACCCACAGGTAATTTAGAAAGGTAACAGTTTATGTTAATAGGGAATCCTAAAATTGATAGGACATGAATGAGTTAAACAATTAATGCCCATCAGCCAATCCGGTGGTTTTATTTCCTTTATCAAGCCTAACAGTTGTAAGGAACTTTGAGAGCTATGAATACGGCGATAATGCCGAAACGCGTAAGCTTATCAAACTGAAGGGCATGTCAGTGTTTTTCTGTTACCAGACCTGTTTTATTTGCTAAATAAACATTCTAAAGTTTACTGCTGCGGCTCCGGACATTTCTTTATTATTAAATATCTATTTGTATCAGCTTCTGCCACAAACCACATCACCAGCTCTATATAAAAATCGAGTATCTTTAATAAAAATGGATTTTTCTAGTATCTATGTGAATAATTTTTAGCCTCTTATTTTGAAAAGCCAGCACATTACCTGCAGTATCTTGGGTGTACATAGGCCACTTCCAACAACCTCAAGCATGCCTAGTCAGGATCAATTATGGTTTTCGGCTTCTTTTAATTAATTAATATTCTGCTTCTTTTCATGAATTAATATAGGCATTTTTATGTTCTACTGGGGTAAGCATACATTTCCATTTGTGTTTGTTGCTTGAAGGCAAGAAATATTAATTCACATTTTGTAAAACCTTTTTAAAGTCTAATATTTTAAATTGAGATTATATTGCTTTGTAGTCCTATCACTATTTGTTAAAAACCAATTTATAAAACAATTTGGGACAGATACAAAGAAAATATTATAAACCATTCTCTCCTACAGCCATCACATACTATTATCATGCAAAATAACACAGCCATTAAATCACGCTATGTCATTTTACCAAACTTATTACAATACTGTATAAATTAATGTATGCCAAAATCATGTGTTTGCAATGGTAGCAAAAATCCATATCAATAGTAGTCTTGGTGATGGTTATTGCACTTAATTGATTTTTATTGTTCACATGAATTTAAAATATAAATTAATTTTTTTCTCATCTCTGTTGTATCTTAAACTATTTTACTTCTTTGAGCTATATAATATTCTACAGATTCCTGTATACCTTGTTTCTTATGAATGTACCATAGAATGGTTTCTATGGAGTTTTATTTAAATGATTACTTTCTAATATAATTTTTAAGCTAAACAACTAACATATTAAAGTTAATAAACATTAATTAAAACCTACTGACCTATATTTTCTCCAAAACGAAGTTTCATAACGTTCTAAAAGTTATATCTTTTATTCGCCGATGATGTCACGTTATCCTGCCCACTATTTTCAGCACTGAGTGTTCAAAATACTTAAACCAATAACTTTGTGTTTTGTAAACCTAGGTATTGTAAACGGATTGGTACAGAGCAAAGGATACCCACGGAGTGGGTTTGGAAAACAATTAAATTTGCAGACAAGATTTCTGATATACGGTAGAGATATGTTAATGAAATGCTATTGATAAAAAGCGTATTTGGGGTAGTTAGTTAGTAACAGGCATAGAAAATATTTACTTACAGTGGCCCTTTAACTTGTACCTATGAGTCATCAAACAAACAAATATCTTGCACATTACCTTAATATTATTATATTATACAGTTTTATTGTGTTTCAAAAATCTTCTTTATGTTTTACTTTGTAAGGTTTTCTTGTAGTACATTTTTTTGTTTGATGAGTTATAGGTACATGTGACCAAGAAGATATATTTTCAATTAAAGGGACATTGAACCCAATTTTTTTTCTTTCGTGATTCAGATAGAGCATGACATTTTAAGCAACTTTCTAATTTACTCCTATTATCAAATGTTCTTAATTCTCTTGGTATCTTTATTTGAAATGCAAGAATGTAAGTTTAGATGCCGGCCCATTTTTGTTGAACAACCTGGGTTGTCCTTGCTGATTGGTGGATAAAGTCATCCACCAATAAAAAAAGTGCTGTCTAGTGCTCTGAACCACCAAAAAAGCTTAGATGCCTTCTTTTTCAAATAAAGACAGCAAAGAACAAAGAAAAAATGATAATAGGAGTAAATTAGAAAGTTGCTTAAAATTGCATGCTCTATCTGAATCACGAAAGAATAAAATTGGGTTCAGTGTCCCTTTAACATAGGCAGGATGTTTAGTAAAGAATATCAGATAAGACATGGCAAAACAATGGAATGTTTGGTAACAAAAAATCAGTTACTATCAACATTGACTCCTTTAAATAAGGGAAGCAGATGGTGTAGTTTGACTTTGAGACAACAAGTGTTAATGCAATTGTTTTTCACACATCTAGTATATTAATTTATTGCAAGACAGCAAATCATGTTTTAAATACACAGTGTTTACTGTTCTTTTACATTTTGACAGCATTTCGGTTTTACATTTGTAATATGAATATGCACTGCTCTTTGAAAGACGATACAAAATTGAGTGTAATGTTACTTTCGGTTCTCAGTGATTTCATTAACTCATGACTGTGCTGATTTAGTATAATCTCTTATACTCCAAGCAGCTAGATAAGCACACATCAGTAAAAGGGTTTCCCATCATTTATTGCATATTGCAGGGTGCAAAAGCCTCAAGGATCTACCCCTCTCAGATTCATAGACAGTCATTCAAGAAACAGTGGGTGAGGCAGCACTACAAAGTACAAAACAGAACCTTTATTAATAAATAGTGCTGCCTCGCCCACTGTTTCAAGTACAATCTCTTGAGCATTTAGATGTTCAATGTTATTTGTTTTAGGACAAAAAACGCATATTATGTGAGTGTTAGAATATGTATATTTTAGCATCAAGCACTGGCATGCATTTAAAGTGATGGTAAACTCTCCCCTTTTTAAAATCAGATCTGGAATGTAAGCACTATTTTAGATGAAGTTTAATTCATTAGCTGTAATGAAGATGCAGTATAACATGCTTTTTAATATAGATATGAAATTCAAATACTGCATGCTCCTCCGCCCACTTCAAAAGTAAAATTTTCTGTGAGCTAACAGATTGAATTGTTGTCCAATCAGCGCTCTCCCCATATGGCACTTTTGTTGTAGCTAGAGCATTGATTGGAGAGTAATTCAATCATTTAGCTGACAGGAAAATTTACTTTTGAAGTGGGTGGTGTAACGTGGGGTATTTGAATTTCATATCTATATTAATAACTAAGTTATAGCGCATCTTCATTGCACATGATGAATAAAACTCCATCTAAAATAGCGCTTACATTCCACATCTGATTTTAAAAAGGGGAGAGTTTACCATCACTTTAAGTAGAAAATGCTTAATTATCTTTCCTGCTCACAAATAGGACCTGGTAACTGCATCACCAATTGTCTTCAATATAGCAGATATAACTTTATTGGCAAGACAAAAAGCTATATAGGTCCTGGCAGACCAATCAACATTTAAATACTTTGCTAAAGGGACAGGAAATGTCTGTCATCTATTTAAACATTAAAGTTTTTTATTTAAAACTAACAGGAAGTGCTACTGGGCATGTTACCCTTGTTGGGAAAAAATAATAGCTTTGCTAATGAGCATGAATCTGCATATATAATGATATATCAGAACTCAGAAACTAGAGCTGCTTGGACTGAATTTTAATTATTAGGTTATCGAACTCGCTGTATTCTATGTTTGGCGTTTTGCACTTGTTGGGTTCGCGCGCAAGCAAAATCTATTTATTCACAACTCATAATACGAGCACAATCCAACAAGTGCAAAAAGCTTACTTCTAGCGCAGTTAATGCTTGAGCTGGAGTGTTAAATAGCGCTCCACTCATAATCTAGCCCTAAATTGGTTCAGATAAAATTGCATTGATTTTCTTTCTTTTTAAAGAACTATTAAACAGGTGAATTACATAACCAGCAAATGCATAAAAAAGACAATGCAATAGCACCTTGAATTTCAAATGAGCAGTAGATTTTTTTTTCTAACAAATTTGAAACTTTAATTCCATTTCCCAACCCCCTGTATTGTGACAGCCATTAGCAAATCACAGGCTCATATTTGTATAAACTGTGAACTCTTAAGTATGCTTAGTAGTAGCTGGTGCCTCCAAAAGTGTTGTTTTTGTTATTTTAATCATAAAAGTTTAAGTTTGACTTTAGGGTCCCTGTAAGCTGAGGTTTAAGCAGAAAACCTTGACCCAGTATAAAACAAAATTAAGGTTGGGTCCACAAGAGAGGGATAGAAAAATACATAATAAAATGTGGGATAAAAATTGTAAAAGCAAAATGAGAAAGATGAATTTGCAACTTGTAAATTATATTTTAATGAGACTTTTTTTTAACAGTATGACAAATAACTGTCAGGAAAGCACACTATTCTACTTTAAGCATGTAATATAATATCTACATAGAGCTGTGTATTTATTCATGCAGCTGTATTGCCATCCTGGGTAATAGGTGACATTTATAAACCATCTATGGACTCAGGGCAGACTGTCCCACTGGGCGATTGGTGACTGACTGAGGGCTTGCAACGTCTTCAATCAGGGGGCCTGGGCACCATCTATGTCCCTTTTATTTATTTTTTACATCTCTGTTGTGCTGAGTAATTCATATTTGTCGTCTTAAACTCCCTCCCTAAGAGACCTGATCACTACTAAAGCCAAAAAGAACAGCTTTAAATCTGCAGTGTATTGTATTCCGGGGTGCTCAAATCAATTAACAGACAATGCTGCACATTTAAAGGGACATTCCAGCCAAAATTGCAATCCTCATGGATGCATTTAAAGGGACAGTAAACCCAACATTTTCTTTCATGATTCAGGTAGAGAATACAATTTTAAACAACATTCCAATGTACTTCTATTATCTAATTTGCTTCATTCTTTAGATATCCTTTGTTAAAGAAATAGCAATGCACATGAGTGAGCCAATCACACAAGGCATCTATGTGCAGTCACTAATCAGTAGCTACTGAGCCTATCTAGATATGCTTTTCAGCAAAGAATATCAAGAGAATAAAGCAAATTAGATAATAGAAGTAAATTAGAAAGTTGTTCAAAATTGCATATTCTTTCTAAATCATGAAAGAAAAAAAAAATTGGGTTTAATGTCCCTTTAAGTTCTCAATAGAAGAATTTTGGTAATATACATGTACAGGTGGCCCTCGTTTTACAACGGTTCAATTTACACCGTTTCAGAATAACAACCTTTTTTTTCCAGTCATGTGACTGCTATTGAAAAGCATTGAGAAGCAGTTCATTTATTAAAATAACCAGTAGGTGGAGCTGTCCGCTTGTGTTGCAGCAAAGCAAGCTGAAATTAATCAGTTTAACCAGACCTGAGCTATCGAGCAGATTTCAAAGGAACAAGATCTTCCTGTCTATAACTCAGTCCAGATTGGAATGCATAGAAAGAACTGTTTGCAGAAAAATGCAAGTGAAGTCTGTGTTGTGTGATTTTTATTAGGTTTGTAATGCTGTTTAGCAAATGTTTTTGTTCATTTAACTTAGTTTAATTATATATTCTGTGTTGTGTCATTATTTTATTAGGTTTATAATGCTGTTTAGCATTTAAAGTCTACATTTCAAAGCTTTTAAAATAATGTATTAGGTGTTACTTATGACAATTTTGAGAGGGGCCTGGAACCTATCTCCCTCACTTCCCTTGACTTACATTATAAACTGGGTTTCAATTTACAACGGTTTCGATTTACAACCATTCCTTCTGGAACCTAACCCCGGCGTAAACTGAGGGCTACCTGTATTAGCAAAAATGCTTCTAATAAAAGCTATTGCTGTTTTAAAAGTATATGCACAAAATAAGTATGCACCTTGCACCAGCATTTTAATCACAGCACTTGCTCAGGGAGCCTATGGTTATTGTACCATCTGTTAATTACTCAGGCCTAGATTTAGAGTTTGGCGGTAGCCGTGAAAACCAGCGTTAGAGGCTCCTAACGCTGGTTTTTACCGCCCGCTGGTATTTAGAGTCAGTCAGGAAAGGGTCTAACGCTCACTTTACAGCCGCGACTTTTCCATACCGCAGATCCCCCTACGCCATTTGCGTATCCTATCTTTTCAATGGGATCTTTCTAACGCCGGTATTTAGAGTCGTGGCTGAAGTGAGCGTTAGAAATCTAACGACAAAACTCCAGCCGCAGAAAAAAGTCAGTAGTTAAGAGCTTTCTGGGCTAACGCCGGTTTATAAAGCTCTTAACTACTGTGCTCTAAAGTACACTAACGCCCATAAACTACCTATGTACCCCTAAACCGAGGTCCCCTCACATCGCCGCCACTCTATTAAAATTTTTAACCCCTAATCTGCCGCTCCATACACCGCCGCAACCTATGTTATCCCTATGTACCCCTAATCTGCTGCCCCTAATACCGCCGATACCTATATTATATTTATTAACCCCTAATCTGCCGCCCCCGCTATCGCTGACACCTGCATATTTTTTTTAACCCCTAATCTGCCGCTCCATACACCGCCGCAACCTACATTATACCTATGTACCCCTAATCTGCTGCCCCTAACACAGCCGACCCCTATATTATATTTATTAACCCCTAATCTGCCGCCCCCAACGTCGCCTCCACCTACCTACAATAATTAACCCGCTACTATAATAAATGTATTAACCCCTAAAGCTAAGTCTAACCCTAACACTAACACCCCCCTAACTTAAATATAATTTAAATCTAACTAAATAAATTAACTCTTATTAAATAAATTATTCCTATTTAAAGCTAAATACTTACCTGTAAAATAAACCCTAATATAGCTACAATATAAATTATAATTATATTGTAGCTATTTTAGGATTAATATTTATTTTACAGGCAACTTTGTTTATTTTAACCAGGTACAATAGCTATTAAATAGTTATTTACTATTTAATAGCTACCTAGTTAAAATAATTACAAAATTACCTGTAAAATAAATCCTAACCTAAGTTACAATTAAACCTAACACTACACTATCAATAAATTAATTAAATACAATACCTACAATTATCTACAATTAAACCTAACACTACACTATCAATAAATTAATTAAATACAATACCTACAATTATCTACAATTAAACCTAGCACTACACTATCAATAAATTAATTAAATACAATACCTACAAATAAATACAATTAAATAAACTAACTAAAGTACAAAAAATAAAAAATAACTAAGTTACAAAAATAAAAAAATATTTACAAACATTAGAAAAATATTACAACAATTTTAAACTAATTACACCTACTCTAAGCCCCCTAATAAAATAACAAAGACTCTTTTACCTTACCAGCCCTTAAAAGGGCCCTTTGTGGGGCATGCCCCAAAGAATTCAGCTCTTTTGCCTGTAAAAGAAAAATACAACCCCCCCCAACATTAAAACCTACCACCCACATACCCCTAATCTAACCCAAACCCCCCTTAAAATAACCTAACACTAATCCCCTGAAGATCATCCTACCTTGAGTCGTCTTCACTCAGCCGAGCAGTGATGGAACCGAAGTGGACATCCGGAGCGGCAGAAGTTATCCTCCAAGGGGAGCTGAAGAAATCTTCCATCCGATGAAGTGATCCTCCAGTCGGCGCTGAAGAAGTCTTCCATCCGGGCGATGTCATCTTCCAAGAGGCGCTGAAGAAGTCTTCTATCCGGGCAATGTCATCTTCCAAGCGGGGTCTTCAATCTTCATCCCGCCGACGCGGAACATCCTTCTTTACCGACGGACTACTGACAAATGAAGGCTCCTTTAAGGGACGTCATCCAAGATGGCGTCCCTTCAATTCCGATTGGCTGATAGGATTCTATCAGCCAATCGGAATTAAGGTAGGAAAAATCTGATTGGCTGATTGAATCAGCCAATCAGATTCAAGTTCAATCCGATTGGCTGATCCAATCAGCCAATCAGATTGAGCTCGCATTCTATTGGCTGATCGGAACAGCCAATAGAATGTGAGCTCAATCTGATTGGCTGGTTGGATCAGCCAATCGGATAGTTAATAGCTATTGTACCTGGTTAAAATAATTACAAAGTTGCCTGTAAAATAAATATTAATCCTAAAATAGCTACAATATAATTATAATTTATATTGTAGCTATATTAGGATTTATTTTACAGGTAAGTATTTAGCTTTAAATAGGAATAATTTATTTAATAAGAGTTAATTTATTTAGTTAGATTTAAATTATTATTATTATTATATTTAGTGTTAGGGTTAGACTTAGCTTTAGGGGTTAATACATTTATGAGATCCGGTCGGCAGATTAGGGGTTAATAAGTGTAGGTAGGTGGAGGCGACGTTGGGGGCAGCAGATTAGGGTTTAATAAATATAATATAGGGGTCGGCGGTGTTAGGGGCAGCAGATTAGGGGTACATAGGGATAACGTAGGTTGCGGCGGTGTACGGAGCGGCAGATTAGGGGTTAATAATAATATGCAGGGGTCAGCGATAGCGGGGGCGGCAGATTAGGGGTTAATAAATATAATATAGGGGTCGGCGGTGTTAGGGGCAGCAGATTAGGGATTCATAGGGATAACATAGGTTGCGGCGTTGTACGGAGCGGCAGATTAGGGGTTAATAATAATATGCAGGGGTCAGCGATAGCGGGAGCGGCAGATTAGGGGTTAATAAGTGTAAGGTTAGGGGTGTTTAGACTCGGGGTTCATGTTAGGGTGTTAGGTGCAGACTTAGGTAGTGTTTCCCCATAGGAAACAATAGGGCTGCGTTAGGAGCTGAACGCTGCTTTTTTGCAGGTGTTAGGTTTTTTTTCAGCTCAAACAGCCCCATTGTTTTCTATGGGGGAATCGTGCACGAGCAAGTTTTTTAACCTGGCCGCGTCCATAAGAACCGCTGGTATCGAGAGTTGCAGTGGCGTTAAATATGCTCTACGCTCCCTTTTTTGGAGCCTAACGCAGCCCTTCTGTGAACTCTAAATATCAGCGGTATTTAAAAGGTTGCGGGGGAAAAAAGCACGCGTAGCTAACGCACCCCTTTGGCCGCAGAACTCTAAATCTAGCCGTCAGTTTATTAATTGCTGACATGATACAAGCCCCACTGTCTCTTTGAGAATCTGCATATTTAAAATGCTGGTGCACTAAGAATATCTAGTTATGCTTCACATGCACGTACAGAGAAAAAATGTAACACTAAAGCAGTGATAACTTTTTACAAGGTGCATTTTTGCCAATATAAAAATGTGACCAGAATGTCCCTTTAAAGCTGCTCAGTGTCTGTCAGGTGTCAGATTACACAGGCATCCAGCTGCCAGAGAGAAGCCTAAGTTACAAGTTACATTTTGCTTTCTATAAATTACGTGTGTTTTGTGATTTTTGTGTGTGTTAAAAATTCTACCAAAGGTCAACGCACTCATTGTATAACTGGACCAACTACCATACAACCATAACAATACATTTGTCTACAATTGATTATTGTGTAAATGTATTTGCTATATTTTCAAACGGGAATCTTCCAAAGTGTTTTGGCTCAAATACACTTGATGAAATAGTGATACAAAATGGAGTACTTTTTTTTTTTTTTTTTAAATTGGCATTTACTAGTATTTGTAGAGTACAGAAGTTTATTACAAAAGTAAGATAATGGAATAAAGCACAAGTTGTTCTAGGGGGGCGGAGCCGAGCGCACCCAAGATGGTGGCGTAATTCCGAGCTCCGCTGATGGCACAGCTTTAAAAGTTGAAATTAGGGGATCCAAAATAAACCATACTTTTGCAGGCAGGCACAATCTGCACATCGAACCATCCGCATCAGTACTGGAGCTTGGGAGTAAAATCGGAGCCGCTCTCTGCCGCAACTACGGAGGCTGGGGTTTCCCTGTGAGGCCTGACTGAATACAAAACCAGCTACACAGGCAGAGGAGCAAATCACAGAATGGAAGGAGCGGGGGACAAGGGACCTCTGGATTAGGCGATCTGGCATAGCTAGTGGTGAGTGACACTGAAGGGGCTTCCTATCTCCCTCATAAGCAGCATAGGCTGCAGCAGTCTCCGGTAGATACACGGTACAGAAAGAGGTGAGACTGAGGTTCACAGGACACCAAGAAACATGCATCCAGTGCTGATAGCACAGACAGCCAGAAAACTACAACCCCCAAATAAAGGTGACAATTATAAACAAGGGACAATTTTGACACAGTTGATATACAAGGGCATTGAGGAAAATTAACACAGTACAGATCACCAAGGCCTGAGACAGCACGTGGGCCCAACCTGAGAGTGTTTCACTACCACAGTAATTGCTATTCAGAGTAATATCGAACAAGGGTTTCTTCCTTATAAAAGATTTCCTAGACATCCCGTATAAGGACTGGTGACTCTAACAAATAACAAACCCTTTGTCTGAGACCTAGAGTATATGCCCCACACTTATAAGGGCGTCAAAGCAAAAGCTCAAACAAGACAAAGTGAACAGGCCCCAGACAGGCAAGAGCAACTCAGTTACATCCTACTTTAGTACAGCAGAACAAATCCCTAATAGTGAAAATGTGGCATCAGGGGTCGTCTCCATGCAAACAGATGTATCTTCGGAGACTGAACAAAACACAAGATTTAATTCAAATCCCAGAGGATGTGCTTTCCTCCCTCCCATCTAAGCAAGATATAGTAGACATTGTCCGGGCATGTGTGAGGGAAGAATTAGCAGATTTAAAACAGGATGTCCACGCATTAGGATTTAGGGTAGACGGCAACAACACCAAGAGAGAGGAGTTTAATCAATTACAACTAAGATATGACCACCAACAACACTCCATGGAAATGCTGTATGACAAGGTAGATGACTTGGAAAATAGGAGCCGCAGGAAAAACTTGCGCATTCGCGGCATCCCTGAAACCGTCCTGCCAAAAGACCTCCTCACCTATCTGCCAGCCCTATTCAACCATTTGAAAGGAACCAACTCTTCAGAAACCATTCCCTGGGATAGGGCTCATAGGGCGCTACACCCGAAACCACCTGACTCAGCCTCTCAAAGGGACATCATTATTAAATTTAAAAACTTCCGCAACAAGGAAGAGATACTAGGCCTCTCGAGGAAGAATCAGCCGATTAGATTCAGAGGCACAGTATTGCAGTTCTTTGCGGACCTCTCTCAGAGGACACTTCAACAAAGGAGAGAATTTAGTCCCCTGACACAACTTCTCCAGCTAAAAAAGATCCAATATCGCTGGGGTTTCACAACCCAACTTTTGGTCATACATGAAGTCAGGAGACAAATTTGGAAAGATGTCTCAGAGATTGGAGCCTTCTGCAAAACTCTAAATATAGAGGCTTCCCAGTTGCCACAGGAGGAGAGAGATTCAATATCCTCACAAGACACAGAGCCCCCTAATGCTTCACACAAATGGATACAAGTGAGCATCAAACAGAAAAGATCACTTCCACCTCAACAAATTTAGGACCCAAAGACTCAGAGGACAATACAACCCAAGTGTCCGAGGCTGAGAACTGGACGCTGATTTCCAGAGATGCCTCTGGCCTCTTAAACTACACCTTGATCTACAGCGTGGAATTGGTTTATTGAAATGTTTTGACATATATAATTTGTACTGTAATTTCTCACTCAGTTTATTGTTCAGGATGGATTGTATGAGTTGACCTGCTATGCCCTTAATAATTTAAGTAAAGTTTGTAAGTTGGCCCCCAATATCATTGGCACTTAACTGTGTTTAAAAATCCGGCCATCACGTATTCCCCAATTTCCCTCAGAATATTGGCGAGGTGGGCGGAGGCGATCCGAGGGGTTGTGTCTGCCCGCAGCGCCACTACAGACCTTGATGGTCTGGTTCTGAAATGTTTGATTGCTTTTTGTATATTAATGTTTATTGTTATGTTATGCTACATCATGATCTAATATTCACTCTACACAAAAGGACACTACAGATACTTTTTAGTTTATACACATATTATGGATTTGAAAGCTCGCAAACTTACCTTAATCACACAAAATGTCAAGGGGTTTAACTCTCCTAGTAAACGTCACAAAGCATTGTCCAACCTGGCTAAGCAGGGGGTAGATATCCTTTTCCTACAGGAAACCCCCTTAAAAAAAAATAGGGAGCCGGCATATTTTGGGTCACAATATACTCAGCATTACCACAGCTCAGCAGAAGTTAAGAAGCGGGGATTAGTATCCTTATACGTAAAACCATACCATTCACACTCCAAAAACTAGACAGAGATGTGGATGGCAGATATGTAGGGCTTTCAGGGTTATTGTTTGGTAAACAGGTAACTTTCCTATATGCATATGCTCCAAATTCCCAACATATCCCTTTTTTCAAATCACTATTCCGCAAATACTTAGATTTGTCACAAGGCATAGTCTTCTTGGGGGGCGATTTTAATTTTCCACTAGAGCCTAAACTTGATACTTCCAACACAAAATCTATGACCTCTAAGAAAACTGCTGGCTTCCTTTGGAAAGCTCTTAAGGACAATAACCTATATGATATTTGGAGATTCAAACACCCTGACAAAAGAGACTATACCTTCTTTTACCACCCCAATCTTACCTATAGCAGGATCGACTATATCCTAACTAACCAGGAGGGTCTCTCATTGGTCACTACCTCTAATATATCACTGTGCTCCTGTTCGGATCACTCAGCGGTGGAGGTGAGATTTAGATGGCCTGATACCCGGCAAACTCCCTATATTTGGAGACTAGAAGACTCCCTCTTAAGCAACTCCCTGAATCTAGAAAAGCTAACTAAATCATTGACTGAATATTTTGAGAAAAATATAAACTCTGTTAATGACCCCTATATACTGTGGGAAGCTCATAAATGCACCATTAGAGGGGAATTAATTATGCTAGAATCCCACATTCAAAAAATAGCTAGATAACTCCTATAACTCTCTCACTTCTAAATTGGCCCAAGCTGAATATTATCATAAACAAGACCCCTCCAACAATCAAATCCTAACAGACATAAAAATTCTCTGTATTCAACTCAATGGCTTTTTCTCAATTGAGCAGCAAAAAACCCACCTGCACACTAAACAGCTATATTTTTATGGATCTTAAATGGAAAAGATTGAAAGCGTACATACATTACCTCAAGCTTCCCGACAACACAAAAGTTCAGACAACCCCTGAGATTCTACAACAATTCCATGACTATTACTCTACTCTATATAACATTAACTCACAAAAAAGGTAGATATGGAAGATCGTAACTTACTAGAATATCTAGACACTTGTAAACTCCCTCAACTCACTGAGGACCAAATTTAGGATTTGGGCTCTCCGATAACTCCTTCAGAAATTACCTCAGCTATAAAAAACTTGAACATGGGGAAATGCCCTGGCCCTGACGGATTGACGGTTAGATATTATCAAGCTTTACAGCCAATTTTACTCCCACATATGCTGTATATGTTTAATTATGCAGCACACGCTGCCTCTTTCCCCGCATCCATGTTAGAGGCTCATATAACAGTTCTCCCCAAACCAGGAAAATCCCCTGACAGCACATCTAATTTTAGACCCATCTCACTCTTGAATGTAGATGTCAAGATTTATGCAAAAATTCTAGCACACTGACTGAATAAAGTCCTCCCATCTTTAATTAATATAAATCAGACTGGATTCACTCCAGGCCGAGAGGCTTGAGATAACACTACTAAAATAATCACCCTGATAGATTATGCTTGCACACACCAAATTCCTTCTATATTTGCGTCAATGGATGCGGAAAAAGCTTTCGACAGGCTACATTGGACTTTTCTTAGACAGACCCTTAAAAAATTTGTATTCCCAGTTGCATTCAACGACAAAATATTCGCTTTCTACAGTCATCCCAGTGCTAAAATTGTACTAAATAATGACATTTCCCCTTTACTCTCTATACGGAATGGCACGAGACAGGGTGCCCACTCTCACCACTATGGTTTGTGCTGGTGATGGAGATTCTGGCTACCAGAATTAGACAAAATACTAAAATCGGAGGCATCCACATAGGCCCCCAGGAATATAAGATTACTCTCTATGCAGACGACATATTCCTAACGTTAGCAACCCCAAAAGTTCTATCCAATATCTTATGGAAGAGCTTACACTTTATGGCTCATATTCAAACTTCAAAGTAAATGCGAGCAAATCAGAATTCTTAAATATAGGTCTCCCCCAGGCTGATACTCAAACTATAGTGATGGTCCACAAATTCAAATATCATAAAAAAAACACACAAAATAATTATGGATCCACTTATCTACAACACCACACCTTCTGGTTACACTTAACTACTCCCTTCTTACAAAAAATATACAGCAGGAATTACGTTCCTGGCAAAATAAAACCCTCTCTTGGATAGGTAGGATAAACGTGGTTAAGATGTCCATATTACCAAAGATATTATATATCCTCCAAACACTTCCTATAAACATCCCGGACTCCCAACTACATACACTACAAAAGATCATCAACACTTTTATCTGGCAAAATTAAAGACAGAGAATAGCTAAGGCCACTATGTATGGTACAAAAGAAAACAGTGGTCTGGGTGTACCGTGCTTGCAATTTTACAGATGGGCGGTATTCCTCACTCAAATAACCGACTGGTGTAAAAACTCTCAAAGCAGAGAGTAGGTTTCTCTAGAACATACCCTAGCAGGCATCACACAGTTGGGAAGTTATTGCTGGCTCACTCCCCAGAATAGACAGCTCGCCGATAATACTTCCAAATTGACTTTGGAGACATTCAAATGATGGAATAAACACCTCACAAAAATACATATCATCTCTTCTAGTATCTCACCACTGACTCCAATGCTAAACAACCCGAGTTTACCATTGCAGTCTGTCTTCCCACCGAATACAGTCACAACCTTATCTAATGTAGCCTTATGTTATAATGTTCTGCAGAACAATAAAATAAAACTTAGGCCAGATCTGCAAGAATATCAAGGGGGGATATTGCACCATTAGGTTCCTTACCAACAACTCACACATTATATTAATAGTCATGCAGAGAGTGAAAGCATTCTCAGACCCAAATATGAATAGATACACTTCCACTGTACAAATACAAGAAATGAATATTAATCTCCAATGCAGATGGTACTTTACGCCATCCAAACTTGCCACAATATTTAAGAATACATCATCAGAATGCTGGAGGAAATGTGGGAATCTGGGCATCTTCATGCACATATGGTGGCAATGCCCCAATATAGCCCCTTTTTGGTCTAACATCATAGGGGAAATTAGAAAAGTCATAGGGATCATGGTACCCCTGGATCTGGTGACAATATTTTTTAATAAATTCCCAAGGGTACGATGTAAACCTAGACTCTAGTTACTGTATATAATGATCAATAGCGCCAAAAGACTAATACTGCAACACTGGAAACTGATAAATCCACCCACGACAGAGAAGTGGAGAGTTTTTGTTTCCACCACAATATTATTAGAAAAGTATCACTTTGTTATATCCAAACGACTTGATGAATACCTGTCCATCTCCTTTTTATTGGAAGAATATATGTCACCACATAGACATTAGTAACACATTTTAATAAAGGAGAACCATTATACTACTTGTACAATCCGGATCCTACCTTAATAGTGTACAATCACATTTAGAAATGTTAGAAGAACATTTACTATAAGTCACAGTATGCCTTGTGGAGTTGAAAAATGTTGCATATCAATTGTTCCCAGAAGCTATACATGAATGTACAACCATTGGTCCAAGTTCCCCCTCCCTTTTGTTTATGTGTAATGATGGTTATACCTATTTTGTAATACTACTGACAAAAATGATGTAACATCTGCTATGCTGTATAGTGTATCACTCAATAAAAAACTTTAAAATTAAAAAAAAAAAAAAAAAAGCACAAGTTGTTCTGACATCACCCTTGGGGTGAATTACCTTGAAACATTTGTCATAATCTTTCATACAATTCTACTCTAGTCCATTTTTTTTGTATTAATGTGTGTGGTTGCACCCTGTTAGTTGGTCCAGTTATAAAATGAGTGTGTTAACCTTTTGTAGAATTTTATTTAACACACACAAAAAACACACCCACACAATTTATAGAAAGCAAAATGTACCTTCTTTCCTCGGAACAGACCTCTCTGGCCAGACACTGAGCTGACGGCAGATCTCAGTCTAAACAACTTTACTAATCACACGCAGCTTGAACATGAACAACAGCTTTAAATGTGCGCACAACCTGTAAGTTGATTTGAGCTCCTCAGAATGCACTGCTATAGAGATTTAAAGCTGCTCTTTTTGGCTTTAGGTAGTGTTCAGGGCTCTCAGGGACATTTAGGGAATCCCATATGTACCCCTGGCACTTGGTGCTTGCAAGGCTCTAGCAAACCAGTACCTTGATTGAAGGAGTTACAGAAGTCCCCCAGACTGTGGGTATTGGTCAGTGACTGAATACCCGATGGGTCAGTTTGCTTGTGATTATAGGATAATGGTGTGTTGATCACTTCTTCCTTCATGAACTGCAAAAACTTCTAAAAGATCTAGCAGTAAAGTGGCTTATGTGACCTTTAACAGTTTGCCTGACAAGTAAATCAGCAAAATATTAAAGGCTTTTCTACATAAAGGTGGTAAGCCAGAAAGTTGTTTCCCCTTTGATAAACAATAAGTTGCACAAACATCTATGACACTCAAAGAATCAGGCCAGTTTTCCACGTAATGAGTCCTTGGAGTTATCCCCAAAAACTTGTTGCACCTTATATACCAAATGTAACCAAAAAAATAAATAAATAAATATGTGTGTCAAGACAATGAAAGATGCATAAATTGTGTGCTGACTATACAAAGATAGTATATATATATATATATATATATATATAATGTGTGTTTAGCCAACTTCTGTGGTGCTCTCAATATATACGTTATACATGTTATGCCCCCACCTGGCTAATTCATAGTGCCACCCTGCTGGTGGAGGGGCCCTGACCACTGCTTTTAGAAGGGGCTACAAAATGTATAGTGCTGGCCCTAAATTTCTCTTTAGAAAGTCAGTGTCTGTTGTGACTGTCTAAAGAGAGAGACTAGAGACCTTAGTCAGACAGGCAGGGAGACCCTGGGGTGAAGGGGCCCTTAACTTTTTCTTTGACCATCATTACTACATTTTATAACAATGAGTTTCTATGCAGGTGAATAACAGGACTTTACAAGAGAAAATTTTGCAAGTAAACAATCTTGTAGAAGCTTTTGGAAATGCCTGCACTATTATTAATGAAAATTCAAGTCGCTTTGGGAAATACCTAGAAATGAAGTTTACAAAAAAGGGAACAGTGGTTGCAGCCCAAATTTCTGAATACCTTCTCGAAAAATCTAGGGTTGTTCATCAAGCTCTGTAAGTATCAATCTATTTTAACTATTGTGTAAATCGACACACATAAACTGATTCACCTTCATTAATTGGACATTAAAGATTTTTTTTGACAAAAATGTGCACATTAGCAATTAAGCTACATATAAAACTTTCACTTTGTAAGCACAACATTTAGGGTTTAGCTGTCTCAGCGCTCTCCAGGAATTAACCAATGAGTGTTTTTCTTAGTTCTCTTTTGCTGTGACTATTTTGGAATTGCCACAAATGAATTTGTGCTTTGACCTAATTAATGTATTACACACAAAAGAAAACCTGAAATAGTTAAAGGGACACTGAATCCAAAATTTTTCTTTCGTGATTCAGATAGAGCATGAAATTTTAAGCAACTTTCTAATTTACTCCTATTAACACATTTTTTTATTCTCTTGGTATCTTTATTTGAAATGCAAGAATGTAAGTTTAGATGCCGGCCCATTTTTGATGAACAACCTAGGCTGTCCTTGCTAATTGGTGGATAAATTCATCCACCAATCAAAAACTGCTGTCCAGAGATCTGAACCAAGAAAAAAGCTTAGATGCCTTCTTTTTCAAATAAAGATAGCAAGAGAACGAATACACATTGTTAATAGGAGTAAATTAGAAAGTTGCTTAAAATTGCAGGCTCTATCTGAATCACAAAAGAAAAAAATTGGGTTTAGTGTCCCTTTTAAAGAGAAATGAAAACAAGGCAACCTCATCAGCTTTGAAATAGTGAAACTCAACCTTGATATAAGAAACTTCACAAGGTCAATATAGTCTTTATGAATTTTGTATGCTTTAACAAAGTTGAAAGAGACTGTAAAGTCAAAATAAATCTTTCATGATTCCAATAAAGCATTCAATTTAAAGGGACATAATACTCATATGCTAAATCACATGAAAGTGATACAGCATAACTGTTAAAAGCTGACATAAAAATATCACATGAACATCTCTATGTAAAAAAGGAAAGATGTTTTACCTCAACAATTCATCAGCTCCCCAGAGTAAATGTTCTGTGAACAGTTAGAGCTGCTGTAAAGGAAGTTGAACAAAAAACAAACACAATAGTCATTCAGTATCAGCAGTAAGTGTCATTCTTGTAATTATTGCTTTTCCATATTGCTAAAGGTTATTGCTGCTTTGCGAAATATTATGTATTTGAGGCACTCAATACAACATTAATGGCAGTAATGCCCAGAAATGAAAATCTAGAAAAGGTAGGTATAAATGGAAGATATTTTAAGGCATATGTATCAATGTGTGAGCGGACACGATGCGAAGTAGTTTATCATGTACGCTGCACATCACTACACAGCATATGCTGTCGGCATTTATCATTGCACCAGCATTTCTTGTGAACTGCTGGTGCAATGCCGCCCCCTGTAGATTTGCTGCCAATCGGCCGCAAGCAGGTGGTGTCAATCAACCCAATCGTATTCGATCGGCTTGATTTCTGTTCGCCGCCTCAGAGCAGGGGGACAGGTTATGGAGCAGCGGTCTTTAGGCTCGTCGGAAACAAGGGGCCTCAAGCTCCCAAACCCTAAACCTCAACATTTCATCAGCTCTCCATAGTAAGTGCTCTCTGAGCAGTTATCCCCAATTATACGTTTTCTCTGCCTGGTGAAAAGACAAACAACAACCAATCAGCTTTATAATTTCTAAGTTCACCCTTGGCTTTACTGTTATCTCCTGGTATTTCACCATAATGTTGAGGGATTTTATAGTAAACTAACTTAAACTGATGAGGGGAAAAAATTACTGAACCGGCACATGCCAAATGCACCGCCTTGTAAGTTCCATGAGAGGCACCTGATGCTTAAAGTCACTTTACAGTAAGATGTGGCTAATAAGAAATGTTTGTGGTAAAATGCCTTCTTTTTTACATAGTGATACTAATGTGATGTTTTCTAGGCAGCTTTTTTACTGATAAACTGAATAACTTTCAAGTGGTTCGGTATCTGGGTATCTTGTCCCTTTAAATTTATAAGTATAATGTTGAAAGAAAGAGTTTATTACATGGTAAATTCTAATCCTTCTTAAAAGCTTATTTAATAGTTTCTGTAGAAAATTTGCAATTAAAATATTTGGGAATTTGTCTAAGTTATTTGATTTAAAGGCTTAAACCCTCTGTCTTAATAAATAAATAAATAAATAAATTTAAAAATAAAAAAATAAAAATAACTGCTTCATTGTATCGTTATAAATTATTCTTTACACAGATTTTTAAAAAGAAAGTTGTAATTTATATCAGATTAAGGTCCTGATTACGAGTGGAGCGCTAATGTTTGAGCCCAAGAGATTAGATAGGGGGAATAAAGCAGACAAAGGGCTTTAACAATGAGATACATACATAAACATCCTTCAAGATGTATATGTATGTATATATATATATATATATATATATATATATATATAAAAACACAGAGAAAGTCCAGCACTCACTTACAAGCTCTCAGCTAAGATTAAAAGCAAAAATGGAAGGGTTAGTTACCGCATCTGGCCAAATGGGACAAGCCCAGGTACCACGTCAAGGTCTCTTCCAAAACCTGGGTCCCTAAACCAGCCAAACAATGCAAGCTCTCAATCAAACAAACTGAGAAAAAAGTGAAGGGTGCATGGGCTTATGTAATCACCCTAGACATATACAAAACACGGAAGGGGACTGCACTCTCAGACTGGACTGGGTACACATCCCATGCTCACTGGCACTCACAGGAAGCTGTGAATGATGTCCCCAGAGTCACAGGCAGTTAATCCCAGACAGGTCTGGGTGCAAGGCTTAGAGCACAAATGACAAAACAAATTAATACAACACACAGAGAAAGTCCTGCACTCACTTACAAGCTCCCAACTAAGATTAAAAGCAAAAACGGAAGGGTTAGTTACCGCATCTGGCCCAATGGGACAAGCCCAGGTACCACGTCAAGGTCACTTCCAAAACCTGGGTCCCTAAACCAGTCAAATAATTCAAGCTCTCAATCAAACAAACTAGGAACAAGTGAAGGGTGCACAGGCTTATGTAATCACCCTAGACATATACAAAACAGGGAAGGGAACTAAACTATTAGACTGGACTGGGTACACATCCCATGACCCTGCAACATGCTCAGTCCTGAGTGCTCAATGGCACTTACAGGAAGCTGTGCTGTCCCCAGAGTCACAGGCAGTTAATCCCAGACAGGTCTGGCTGCAAGGCCCATAGGGAAAATTACAAAACAAATGTATACAACACACAGAGAAAGTCCAGCACTCACAAGCTCTCAGCTAAGATTAAAAGCAAAAATGGAAGGGTTAGTTACTGCATCTGGCAAAATGGGACAAGCCCAGGTACCATGTCAAGGTCCCTTCCAAAACCTGGGTCCCTAAACCAGCCAAACAAGCAAGCTCTCAATTGTTTGGCTGGTTTAGGGACCCTATGTTGAGTTAGCACACATGAGAATATGCAATCGGGTTTGCACGAGAGTAAAGAGTTAGTTTCTTTTTTCCACTTTTCATGCTCCTTTGACTTCTATGGGAAAATGTCCGGTTAGCGCACAAGCAAAAACAGTTTACTTTCAACTCATAGTACGAGCGAAAACCACCATGCAAAAAAAGCTTACTTCTTGCACAATTAGAGCTCCACTTGTAATCTGGCCCTAAATATTTTTTTGTAAATTGCAAATCAAAAAAGCAAAGATATGAGTTGATGCTGAGTAGATTTTTGCAGAAAATACTAAATAATCCACTAATATATTATGTCTCATAAAAATGAGAAATTGCATTGGTCGAGGAATTTGAAGTGCAGCCTTCTGAGCTGTATGGTGGCAAAATGCTAGTTAAAACAAGGACCTTATTATGTCACTATTGGCTTGAGGCTAAGCATTAAATTTAGGGATGATGCAGGATTTCTTTTTTCTTTGGTTGTAGCACTGTTGCACACTGTAGTAATGTAACTGGATACATACAATTGTGCTGTCAAAGAAATCACCACAACAAAAGGCTCTTCTGAATAGACTTAAAGAATTATATTTATGAAAACATCCAATAGTGCAAACCAATACCACATATCTGCATAAAACCCCCCAGAATAAATTCCTTTAGAAGAACATTGAATGATTTGTTCCCACACTTAAGGTAATTAGGATGGAGTAAGTTCATTTTTTTTTTTTTTTATACCAAATAGTGTTATTATAACCAACTCTAAAACCTCATGCAAATTCCAGAAACTGATAATTTTTAAAAAATTACTCTAGAGCACCGGTGATTAATTAATTACCTTGGTTTATTGAACACTACATTGTAGCAAGTGCAACCAATCTCTAAAAAGAAGCTGTTGTAGAGCTTGTAAGATTATATTCAAGATTCCCTTTAACATCTTTAACATTCCAATGTTCTTAACTTTCAGTATAAATGTAATTTTTATTGTAAATACATATTTCTAAACAAATCTGTATATACCTGTATATATATATATATATGGAAAAGATGCAATATTTGGTTAGTATGCATCGTGTTACGCTTGCACGCGAACATTTTACTTTCAATTTGTAATATGCACGTTACCCGATGCAAGCAAAGAGCTTCCATCTACCGAACTTTACGCTCGAGGAGGAACACTAAATAGTGCTCCACTAATTATCTAGCCCAAAGTTATTTTTGTTACTTGATTTTTTTTATGATTTCTCCAGTGTGCACTGTGATTTTTTATCTGGCTTTGAGAATATCAAAGAGCAAGGTACATGATTTTTTATAGGAATCAGGAAAATATTATGCTTATAGATATGTAGAATAATATAACAAAATTATTTGCCAGCAGTTTTAAACTTCTTACAATTGTGAATTCATGAGATATGACTAAAGGTTAGTATCACTCGGATATATTGCCTTATTAAACAAATACAGATTAAATAGCATTTCTAAACCAAATAACATTAGTAAAATAAAAAGTGCATAATTATTGTTGGTTTGTTACATGTATTGAACTATTTGTGAAGTTCTACATCAACTGCATTGTAGGAATTATAGAAGGATATGTTCTATATTGCAGCTGACACTAATGCATCATTTTATGAGGATTCCTCACCAAACTGATAACTGCAGGAGACATATATACCCTGCATACCCTAACCAATATAATTGTGCACAGAAGTGACAAAAGATTTTTTCCTGCTTTACGAAGCTTTAGATTATGTTTAGAAAAATTACTTTATAGTTTTCTTGGGGGATGGCTGATTACTAGGGATGGGCAAATGTGGTGAAAGTGCTATTCCTGTGGATATTCATTTTGGACAATCGAATGTTGATAAGAATAAAAATCCATTAAAATTCGGTAAAGGAATGTTATTTCTGATTTTGAATGATACTATCGTTTTCGGATGTTCATAATTAGATTTAATATCCACATTCGAAATTTTGAATGTAACATTCAATTTAACAAATACTATTCAGAAGTTCAGTATTTAGTTAGTAAATTGATACATAATAGACTCAAATATATTGATTCAAATTTTTCTATTTAGAACATTGCTTAATTCGAATATTACATTTAAAGAGAGCATTAGAAATATTATTAAAATAAAATGATTAAAATGTTTCTAATTCAAATATTGCATAATTTGATTCAAATTCTGCAATATTTGAATTAAAAATGTTTGAATCAAATATTGCATTTAAAGATAGCATTAGAAATACTGTTAAATTAAACAAATGATACAATGTTGTATGAACATTCGAAATTCGAAACAAACAAATGTGTTAACATTTCTTTCATTTTTCAATGCCCCTCCCTACTGATTACAAACAAGTCCAATGCAGTTAGAAAATAACATGAGAGCAAATACATTTAGCCAAAGAAAGGGTGTAAAATAAAGCTGCGGGCTAATCTGCATTTAATCAAGCTATACACATAGGAGTTAACTGTCATCTTAGTCACCAACCATAGATTTTGTGCTTGAGGATGCAAAGATAATGTGCCTTTCATTCTAGAGAAATAGTGCTGTTAATTTACTTTAAAATAAAAAAAGACAAGGCTGATAATTTCACATGAGAAAGCAAGAAACAAAACATGAACACAGTTTTTATTTTCATCAAATTATACATTTCCAGAATGCACGACAAGAAGTAACTACCTGATAATAATCTTTAGTGCAATTAAGTATATTTTCTGTCCTTCATAAAAATATGGGACAATATGTAAGTGATTAGGCACAATTATCTGTGGGGTCACACAATGCCACCCCCCTAAGGGGCCTATTTATCAAGCTCTGTATGGAGCTTGATGCCCTGTGTTTCTGCCGAGCTATCAGGCTCGCCAAAAACACAAGTTATTAAGCAGCGGGCTAAAGACCACTGCTCCATAACCTGTCCGCCTGCTCTCAGGAGGCGGACAGACATTGCTGGAAATGAACACGATCGAATACGATCGGGTTGATTAAAACCCCTGTTAGCGGCCGATTGGCCACAAATCTGCAGGGGGTGGCATTGCACCAGCAGTTCCCAAGAACTGCTGGTGCTATGATAAATGCTGACAACGTATGCTGTCGACATTTATCTATGCGCGATATCGGATCATGTCCACTCGCACCTTCCTAAATATGCCCCTAAATCTCTACCTTAAATCCCACTCATCCAACCAGTCATTTTATTTCATGGCTGCCAGTAACATACTAATTAATAATCATACCTCTTTGGTTGCCAGTAACACATGTAAACAATAGAGATTTGACCCCCTTGACTGTCCCTCACTTTTTTTTGCTACATATTTGTAATGCATGGAGCATAATACATTTACCACTCATGGACTTTAAAAAATACAAGACATTTAAGTGTTCAGTATTTTTGCAATATTTTACTGGACAACCTGCTAAAATGCTGGACTGTCTGGTTGAATACTGGACACTTGGCATCCCTAGACAATAAAATCACTCCAAGAAAAACGCGCAAAGGGTGTATTATGCTATAAAATACAAATATCTCAACAGTAAAGCTTTTGGTTAAAGTTCTTTGAGTGTAATTATGCTAGTGCTGTTAAATTGTAACAAAATCTTGGGTATGATGCAAAGTATAATCAAACCATGTATTTTTATTTATTTATTTCTTCTTTTTTTTTTTTATTTTTTTTTTAGTTTACACCTACTTACAATCCACAATATACCTAGTTACATGTGTAGCGCAGTCCCTGGGAGAAATAAAGAAGATAGTTTGATGTTTAGGGTCCACCTTAGTGAAGGTAACCTTAAGGTACACAATGAAAATAAAGCTGAATGAGAAAATATATTGGACATAAAGCTCTAAAAACCTGCAAGAAACCATTTCTAAATAACAAAACATATTAACCCCAGCAAATAATCTTTGAATGTCCAGTCATAAGAAACACAAAAATAACAATACAGCACATTGGGAAACCCAGATAAAGGGCTAGTTTACAAGAGGAGCGCTATCATTTTTGATATTGACTTTTTTTAGCTTTTTTTTCCGCATGTCGTAAATAGTGTGCATATTACAATTTGAAAGTAAACGCTTTACGCTCAGTGGTTTAGCACAACTTGATAGCTCGCTTAAAGGGTAGGAGAAGAAAAAAATGTTGCTTTAAACACAACATTAATACTCTTAAAAATACAGTTACACACATATCAACACTCTCTGATAAAAATTATTTTAAAATAATATTTAAAAAGTTATAAGGGCTCAAATATATATTGTATGTATAAAAAAAGTCTGCAAAGGGTTTTAACATATATATGCATAAATAGACATGTCTAAATATGTGTATGTATGTATGTATATGTTGTATAAATATATATGTATATATATATATATATTTTTATGTGTGAGTGCGTACATATGTATTTATGATCCCATACATGATAATGTAAATTGTATTGTAAATAAATAAATAAATAAATATATATATATATATATATATATATATATATATATATATATATATGCATACCTATACCTGTATATCTATTCCTATAGATACAGTATATAGGTATAGATAACTGTTTTACATTAACATTATCATATATATATGAACATAGGAATGTAAAATATGCATAGCATGTATTGGGTTCGCAATTTAGGTTTAAGGCAGTGTTGGGTCAGTGCACATGAAGAATTGATAACTTCAGTGCACGTTATTAAAATATTAAATATAAAATGTTAAAAAATATTGATAATTTTTATAAATTATTATGCATACTATAAATAATATAGATATATTCTTTGGATTTTCTAGAATGTTTTACAGTATGTATAATAATTTATAAAAATAAATTTCAATTTCATATTTTTTTAATATTTTATATTTAATATTTCAATAACGTGCATTGAAGTTAGCAAGTTAGCAACGTATTTTATTGGCAGTCTTCTACAGCAGAAGTAGACAGTATTTATGGTTACAAGATGTGTGCGGGTAAAAAAACGTAATTTTGTGCATCACAAAAAGAAAATTATTTTGTTTCAGTTTATATTTGTTCATGAGGTCATTTAAAATCCATTTGTTTATGAAAATCTCTTCACCTTCTATTTCCATTTGGAAACATCCTTAGGACAGCAAAGACACAGGTGGATAGCAGCTTTAACTTTGGTAAAATAAAGCAATTAAGAAGTAGCAATTGCTATTGCTACAAGCCAGCATCATCATCATATTTTAATTATTTGTATCACTTTCTCTCCTTCCCTCTTCCATATTTATTTTGTTTTCTCTCTATTACTCTTTCCTTCCCTCTCCTATATCTTTCTGGCAGCATGTTATCTCTCTGTGTCTAACTGTATGTGCATAATGGCACTGGCCAGAAAAAAAAAAAACACTTAGAACCAGGGACCTTTCTTAGGTTTTTCAATCCTAATGAGGTCTGGTATGTCCAAGAACAAAAGTGAAACTTTCTTACTTATACACTGACACAAGAATCAATCATCAAGAATATTGCTGTATCATTATTGAATAGAATAAAGTTGTAATATCCCATCTGCAGAAAAGTGGTTTCTGCCATTAAAATAGTGGTTCCATCATGGCATCCCCCTTCACCCCAATTACTTCATAGCACCCACCACCCTCAGCTACATTTAACACAAAACCTACTTTCCAATGAACACCAACAGTTGGTAGCCATTGACAGCCATGACCTCTACCAACCAAAACGTTCCTCCCCTTATTCACCAACACACCCTTAACTGCATTCACCATCCCCTCTACACCACAACCACCCATGTGACAGTCACGAACCAATTCAAACCCCACACAGAAAAACAATTCAACCAATAACCTACCATCACATTCAATTCCCAACAATTCAGCAACCCCACTTAAAGAATCCTAATCTGAAATCACCAATTTCATTTTTAAACCTCCACCTGAAATCCACAGTTTAAGACTAATAATTACATTCTATTTTAATAAAATATTTAATTATCCAATTAAATGCATTCATCTGCCCAGTGAAATGTATAACGCTGAAATCATTATCACAAGAATTCAGGAAATTTTGGCAACAAATCAACCTTTGTTTCAATTAAGGGTGTTTTAACACAAAAACAGACACATTTTCATTTCGTATTATTGTTTTTTATTTGTTGGTTTTGCTATTTTTGAACTCTGATAGTGACACTTAAAAATGTATTTTAAATGTAAAATGCATGAAAGATGAAACCAAGTTTGAATGCTACATTTAAAGAACTGTTGTTTTGAAAAGGTAGCAATGGGCAGCATTTTCACCATCAGTGTATGTAGAAAATAAAAGCAAATCTAGAAATATTACTAACATTTTTAAGCTTTTCATGGTTTGTTTTAACAGAGGAGAAAAGAATTTTCATATATTCTATTACCTCTATGCTGGACTGTCAGTAGAGAAACAACTGACACATTACAAACTGCCTGAAGATAAGCCTCCCAGGTAATATAACACACAAGCACATGCAAACACACACATAGATGCCCAGGGTGATTACATAAGTCTGTGAACCCTGACCTGTTCCCAGTTTGTTTATTAGCTTGCATTTGTGTGCATGGCTGCAGTTGTGTGGCTGTATTAGGAACTCAGGTATGTGGAAGAGACCTTGACATGGTACCTGGGCTTGTCCCATTTGGCCAAATGCGGTAACTAACTCTTCCAGTTTTGCTTTTAATCCTAGCTGAGAGCTTGTGAGTGAGTACTGGACTTTATGTGTATTCTAGTGTCTGTTTCTGTAATTCTCCCTTGCACCCTGAAAGGCCCAGAGTTAACTGCCTGTGACTCTGTAAATAATGTAGCTTTATGTGAGTGCGATAGCAACCAAAGCTGAGCCTGTTTATGGGTCATGGGATGTGTACCCTGTCCGGTCTGGATGTGCTGTCTTTTCTCCTGATTTTGTTTATGCCCAGGGTGATTACATAAGTCTGTGAACCCTGACCTGTTCCCAGTTTGTTTGATTATTAGCTTGCATTTGTGTGCATGGCTGCAGTTGTGTGGCTGTATTAGGGACTCAGGTATGTGGAAGAGACCTTGACGTGGTACCTGGGCTTGTCCCATTTGGCCAAATGCGGTAACTAACTCTTCCAGCTTTGCTTTTAATCCTAGCTGAGAGCTTGTGAGTGAGTACTGGACTTTATGTGTGTTGTAGTATATATATATATATATATATATATATATATATATATATATATATATATACATACATGGAAACTTTATTTAACCATATCACACTCTTAAATTTCCAATCTAATGTAAGTGTTAACTATTTGTCTTCAATCTTTCAGATATCTACACAATGAGCATATTAAACTTGTGCAAGACTTTATCAATAACAGTTTCTATAAATCCCAGTTTGACCTTATTGAACAATGTTTCAAAGTAATAGGTTTCACAATGGAGGTGAGTAATATACAAAGATTAATTCTTGATTTCAAGAATAATATCTGCTGTTTAAAATAATTACTTAATTTAAATTAAGTCATAAGAACAGATACATTTATAACTGTATTCATACTGGAAGATACAACTTTATAATATATATATTGTAACAAGAAAATGTTGGGCTAGTGAAATTTGTATAGATTATTAGGTGACAGCTTAAGTTGTTCTCCGGGATAAATGTATCACTTGGCCAGCAGTTGACAGTAAATAATAAATGAATATTCTAATAGAGATTTATAACCAGCATGCATTGGCAGGTTTCCAGTTGTACTGTACTCTGTTGTTCTATGTATTTTTGTACTTTTCTGGTGTATTTTTTTTTCATTTCATAAAAGTCTAATACACATTCCATGTTTTATGCACTATAACTATATAAAGAATTCGCTCATGTATTGCCTGTAATTTTAAGTGTTGCCTAGCTGCTTGAGATATTCGAGATATTCACTTGCAAAATCTGAAGTTACAAATGAGAAAAACGCTTTTGGCAAAAAGGAATTAAAGTAACCAATCAGATCTGCCATTAAACGCATCTAGAGCCCAGAAGCTCGCTTTTGGTACCTGCTGCTGAGACACAGAAAATCAAAACTATATACAAAAATAGAAAATAAGGGAGTAGGAAAAATATTCTAAGGGATTAAATGCTTACCGGATCCTTCTTCACAGAGGAGAGGATTTAACATAACTTAATTAAATAACTATGTACATGAGAATGTAGTGCGAAATAACCACAGACAAACTTTTATGGGAAAAATTTTGTGACCGTCACAGGCCATAAAATTTTATTAACCTAACAAACTAGATAGAACTGATAGAACTGAAAATATATATGGCGGCATAGAGATCAGATACCCAGAACAGCAGGAGATCACCGGCCCAACGGGAACAGCAGCAGAGGGTTCTCTGCCCAAAGGAGATGACGCTGAGGGGTTGCAGAGATCACGTGACCATCCCTCAAAAGGGAGGAAGGAGGGTTACCGTCACGTGCACGTGAGGGCCTACCCTCCTCCCCGGAAGTCTGGCCATCACTCACCCCTAGCGACCTTCTCCTGCGCAACCGGACCGAGGATCTCCCGCCGCCAGGGTGAAAGAAGATCTTCCACCTAGATAAGGATTCCCTGTTACCAAGCCGTGTAAACCGCATAACAGGGAGAGGAGATCCATATCCTACAGTAATGGCTTATTGGGCCTAGGGTGAGTAGCCATAGCCCTGCCATTAAGGTGCCGTCGAAAATACACATCATTAAAACATTACAAAAGGGGAAGGGAGGGAGGGAAAAAACTGCTTCAGCCAGGATCCGGAGAAGAAGAGGAAGTTGCAAGGGAGAACTTGGCTTATCTACTGGTAAGGAGGGGCCTACCCTAAATTGCAACAATGTTGCACCCAGCACCTTCCCTCTCTCTTCTAACCCACTCTCCTACAGCCTTAACCCTTAGACTGCTCCAGGCTTATACTAAGCCCTACACTGCATTAAGGGATTAAATGCTTACCGGATCCTTCTTCACAGAGGAGAGGATTTAACATAACTTAATTAAATAACTATGTACATGAGAATGTAGTGCGAAATAACCACAGACAAACTTTTATGGGAAAAATTTTGTGACCGTCACAGGCCATAAAATTTTATTAACCTAACAAACTAGATAGAACTGATAGAACTGAAAATATATATGGCGGCATAGAGATCAGATACCCAGAACAGCAGGAGATCACCGGCCCAACGGGAACAGCAGCAGAGGGTTCTCTGCCCAAAGGAGATGACGCTGAGGGGTTGCAGAGATCACGTGACCATCCCTCAAAAGGGAGGAAGGAGGGTTACCGTCACGTGCACGTGAGGGCCTACCCTCCTCCCCGGAAGTCTGGCCATCACTCACCCCTAGCGACCTTCTCCTGCGCAACCGGACCGAGGATCTCCCGCCACAAGGAAGCATTTTAATGGTACCCTTGCCGCCAACCCACAACCCGATTTACAGGAGGGGTAACAGAGCTCTCTGAATGTCCCCTATGAATAAATCCAGCCCCACATCAGAAAGGTGAACTTTATCCCTTCTATATAGCTCGGTTCTATCAGCCGAAATGGCTTCGTGCCGTACCACGAAGCCACCTGACCCAGTGACGGTTTTCGCTACAGACGCATTGATCTTCTTCCTAACCCGGTATGCCGCCGTATGGGCCGACATATGCCTCCAGTGGAGACGGGGTATTATATGGGACCACCCTATCATGACCCCCGGGATGCGTACTCTTAGCCACCCAATGTCTGCCTGCATAACCTTAATCAACTGTAAAACTGGTATGGCCCCCACATCGTTACCCCCTAGGTGAAGAATAATAATGTGAGGCTTCCCCCAGCGTACCAGGGCCTCGGATATGGTTCCTGCTAATTGGGGCCAGCACATCCCCCTATCACCCAACCACCTAACGGATGCCTTGTTGGTAGGGAGACCTAGGGATTGGCCAAATGGGAGGGACGCACAGCGTAGGGAGGCCCAGTGGACAAAGGAGTGGCCCACAATCCAGATTCGCTTCACCCCGGGGGTAGTGCCTGTGGAGACAAACATTTTAGTATCCTGAATTAACATCTAAACATTAAACAATTGGACGGACATAGGTTCTGAAACAATTGGACCGCCAACGCCCAATACGTTTTATGTCCTCGCACGAGGAGCCCGCTTGCGCAGCGTTAGTCGCGGCCCCTATGCGAAAAGAGTGCGGGGCAAGTCTGCTAGCGTCCAGCCCCGCCTGGACTGCCGCCAATTTTAGGACCCTACCGAACTGAAATTTGGAAAGGGATCTGCCGTCCGCATGGACCAGGAATTGCCCCGGGCCAGGCGGCCTTTGAGCCAGGTAAAGATTAACGCAGTTAACCGGGCAGCATGCGCTGTTCACCTGAGGGTGAACGGGGATCCAGGTTCCCTTACCCTCCTGATCTGTCTTTGATCGCGGCAGAAAAAGAAGTAAGGAATCAGGGGCAGCTCTAACATGTTGCAATTGTATACCTGCCCCAGACGCCTGCTTGGAGGGTGCTACTACCTCACTAACTCTAAGAGCGGCGGCAAAGGCCAGATTAAACGCAGTTTTGAAGAGTAGGGCTTCAAAATCTGATCTACAGACCACGTCGAGCGCCAAGAGCAAACGCTCCAGGCGGTCGCGGGTGATGGGTTCGCGCGTGTCTATTTTCCGCTGCTGCGATCTGCCCCAACCCTTGATCACCTGCCTAATAAAAAAGGAATTGGTTGGGTCAGGAATGGCTAATGCCCTATAGAAAAATGAGAGGGCGGCCAATTTGGACTGTATTGCCCCCTGACGGGCCCCAGAGGCATGCAAACTCACCAGCCAATCATGTAAGTTGTCCCTAGACCCCTGAGCAGCGTCGGCTCCCCTGGACGCACAGAAATCGTCCCATTCAGACCACATGCGGGCATAGGCGTGCCAAGTGGATGGTGCTAAGGAGGAGCGGACCAACGGCAGTAAGGCTATCCAGGAAGGACGAGCTGCCAAAGGAAATCAGGACAGCGTAAGCCCACGGCTGCAGCTGTGGGGGCTAACTTGCGAAATGTCGCCCATTCGAATCGTGACAGGGCGTCAGCTACAACATTGTCGACGCCCGGGACATGACGGGCCTGGAACTGGATGTTAAGGTCCAGACAGCGCAACACCAGGTGGCGCAGCAAGGTAATGACCTTTGCTGAGGTGGCTGACAAGTTATTGATCGCAAAGACCACACTGATGTTGTCTGTCCAGAACACAACAGTCCTGTTCGACAACTTCCCACCCCACAGCTCGACCGCCAAGACCACGGGGAATAGCTCCAGGAGAGTCAGGTTTCGAGTAAGGCCCGCCGGGGCCCAGGACTCCGGCCAGGGCTCCGCGCTCCACTCTCCCTGGAAATAGGCCCCGTAACCGTGCGATCCAGCTGCGTCAGTGAAAAGGTGCAGTAACTGGCTAGACATGGGAGGGGTACGCCAGACCCGAATCCCGTTAAATCGCGTGAGAAACTGTTCCCAGACTACCAGGTCAGCCAGCAATTCACTCCCTAGGGTTATCTTTGATTTCGGGTTTGACCTACCACTAAGCTGTCTTTCCAGTCTACGGTTAAAAACCCGACCCATGGGGATAACTCTGCAAGCGAAATTAAGCAAACCTAACAGGGATTGTAACTGTTTCAGGGAAATAACTGCATTAGAGACTGCCGCTCTGACCGCCTCAAGCATGCCCTGAACTTTATCAGGTGGCAACCTACAGAGCCGAGCCTGGGTGTCGATTTCGATTCCCAGGAAAACTAAACAGGACGCGGGGCCTTGCGTTTTGTCCTCTGCTAGGGGCACCCCGAAATGTCTCATGACGCTGCGCATGATGTTCATTGTGGATAAACAATCATCGGAGCCTGCTCTCCCTACAATGAGAAAATCGTCCAGGTAGTGTGCTATGGGATCGCTGCCCACTTCTGAAGCTACGACCCAATGAAGGAAACTACTGAACGCCTCAAACAAGGCGCATGACAAAGAGCAGCCCATGGGCAGGCAGCGATCCACGTAGTACACACCTGCAAACTTACAACCCATTAGATGGAAAACTGAGGGGTGGAGTGGAAGAAGCCTAAATGCCGACTCAATGTCTAGTTTCGCCAATAGAGCACCATGACCCGCCCTCCTGACCAGGTCTAGTGCGCTATCAAAGGATTGATAGCGCACCGAGCTGAGTTGGGGGTCAATGGCATCATTGACTGAGCTACCCTTTGGGTACGACAGGTGCTGAATGAGGCGAAACTTCCCTGGCTCTTTCTTGGGAACCACCCCCAACGGGGAAATGACCAAATCAGGTAAAGGTGGGGCAGCAAAGGGGCCCGCCATTCGCCCTAAAGTCACTTCTTTATTAATTTTATCCCTCACCACTTGGGGGTGTTGGTATGCTGAAATAAGGTTCCTATTAAATCTCTTACCCTTGATTTGCCTAAATGTGGGGATATGAAAACCAAATGAAAAACCCTCCCATAACATACGTGCCGCCGCCTGGTCTGGGTAAGCCCACAACCATGGTGCCATGGCATGTACATTAATTGGCGTTTCCGCCTTTCTGGCCCAAGTTTGCTGAAGGGGGCTTATTGGTCTGGTCCCTTCGCTTGATGCAGTCACTGCCAGGGTGTGGACCAGAGCAGTACCTGCAGACATGTCTGAAGGTGCATGCGCTACCCTTTTCGCATTTTTTGTCCTGGAAGGGCCAGCAGGTTCCCCCCCGTTTCCTGCTTCTGGTATTGCGAAAGGACTGCTGCGCTGATTGCTGAGTTGAAGTTGCAGCAGCGGGTGCACCCCCTTTTGGGTCCATTCGCTGCCACAACTGGTTGTCAGTAGAGTCAAAAGTCAGGGAAGGATTTCCTGCCATTTTCCTCCTGAACTCAGCATCATATTCCCTCCACACACCTTCACTGTGATTACGCTGAATCCAGTGAATAGTGTCCGTGTATTTTAGGATAGGCAAACTCTGGGAGGGGTACTTTTCGATATAACAGGAGGAAAAAACCCTGAAGCACTGGAGCCACTCATCAAAAGTGTCTGGGCGTTTAAATTTTTTAGGCCCTGTTCCCTCATCGCTCCTCTCTCTCTGCCTATACGCCTCCACCGAAAGGTCAAAGATATTAACATATTTTCCACGGTGGATTCTACTGACCACCTTTTTGCGCAGGTGTCTATGCAATGAGTATATTTTTCCTGGGCTTGCGTCCCCGTAAAGGGCTGCTCGCCTTTCGGAGATGGCCCTGGTAGGGAGAGGTTCAGCTGGCACCTCTGTAGATGGGGTTTGCGGGGCGTTGTTACTGGCGCTGTCCTGCTTAGTATCTGGCTTGACCCCCCTCTTTAAAATTTTCTTAATCATTCTAAACATTTTCTTCTGACCTGCCCCTTGTAAACCCAAGGAAGAGTCAGTCTCAGACCCTGAGTCAGAAGAGGATGAGTCAGAGGAAGAATGGTCATTGTGTGTAAATAAAGCATTCTCACCGTGACTAATGGCAGGAGGTCCCTGACCCATGCTGGAAACGGGCTGGCCTGCTGGCTGGTTTTGGAGGGCGAGTCCTGAAGACCCTTGCTGTGCAGTGGAAGTGGTGGCTGCTGCTCCTGCTGTAATGCTGCTTGGAACTTCTGCAT
This sequence comes from Bombina bombina, assembly GCF_027579735.1. Lineage (NCBI taxonomy): Eukaryota > Metazoa > Chordata > Amphibia > Anura > Bombinatoridae > Bombina > Bombina bombina. Next base: position 244,941,607 of record NC_069503.1, on the reverse strand, counting down.
CCGCCCCACTCATGACTGTGGCAGTGTTGGTCCGTGTTTTTGCTGCACTTTGTGATCCAATTGCCCCCTGCAAAAGAGAAAGAATTTGGCGAGCACTTTGCCCAATGGATGTGTCTGGATTATCAGTAGCAAGGGGTGGATGAGCTATATGAAGTGGTGTATGAAATCCCTGACTCACTGACTGTCCATTCGCAGATGTCTGAGCATTCACACCCTGCTGGTCTACAATAGGGTTATGGCATGCCTGGCTTATTGATTGTGCATGGTTTAATGAGTGTGCATGAGCGCCCTGCGTGGCTGCAATGGGGGAGTGGATACCCTGATCAAGGGGTTGTACTCCTTGTATGCCTAACATAATGGGATGTTGTAGCTGGCTTAAAGATTGCCCATTCGCATTATGTATGCCAACCAGGGGTGTATTATATCCCTGAGGAGCTGCTTGTACGTTCACACCATTCAAAGCCGCATTCACACCAATGGGGGATGGTAAATGATGAGACGGTAAATGATGCTCAATGTTTTGATTAACATGCATACTTTGCACATTGCCTTGATTCACATGCAGGCTATTATTAGACACAATATCATGCGGCTGAGCGGCCGCTTGCACTAAACCACTATCAGCCCTGTGTGGGTTAATAACATCGGGAGCGGCCTGCTGAACGGCATTTGCGTTATGTCCCATTTGTATAAACTGTAATGGCCTCATTGCCCTGGAAGGGTTAACTCTGCGTGTCCCCCTACCCCTATCACTGGCTATCTGCCTGGTACTACCTCTTATGATGGAGCGACCCCTTTGATGCCCCTGAGGATTAACGTTCAAATTTGCCGTTCGCTTGCGCAGTTTGCTTGCGCTGTTAATGCCCCTCTGACCCCCCACTGATAACCCGCCAACGGCCAAGGACGGCTCTCGGTGCTCACCTGCGAGTGGCGTTGCCCCGGGAGCCGATGTCCTTGTGACCGCGCGGGAATCTGCCAAGCCGGAAGTGCCGATGTCCGCTTCCGGTGACGTCACTAACATGGCGTTGACACCGGAAGTCGGACCCGGACCACGCGGCTGGCGAAGGAGATCGCTAGGCCCCGGGGGGAGCAGCATAGGCCCTGGGATGGCATGGGCCTCGGGTATGGTGCGACCAGGGGCAAGTCCGGGTGTTGAGGGCTGAGGGGCCGTTACAGGGGCCATGTTCCGGCCGGGCTGGGGACCGCGTGTTGCCACGTGTGGTGCCTCAATGAGAGGTGTGAAAGGGCGATGCCTGCTGGGGGTAGTTAAAGCAGGATCCGGATCCTGACTAGAAGGATCAGGAGGGAAAACAGCTGGTGTCACACTGGGCCCTGGGGAGGCTGCAGCCATAGCGGATATTATGTTTTTCAATAGGTCAGAAACTGCTGACATAGCAGCAGGGGGTACAGCACTTAAAAATGAGGCCTGTACACTATCAAGGGGTAAATTAGCCTGCTGGGTCTGCAATGCTTGAGGTCTGGGGGATTCCTGAGCTAACTCAATATCAATAGGTCCCTGCTCTTCCACATTATGAACCTGGGCTGACACAACAGTAGTATATTGAGTTGGGGGAATGATATCTAAATCCTCCTCAGAAATAGATTGAACACTTATCTTTATTTTTTCTTTTGCAGGTGCAGGAGGTTCCTGTTCCGACTGGTAACGTCTGGGAGGCAGAGTGGAACGCCTGGAACGATGCATAGCTGCACTGGTGATGACAGAACTGCTAAGAAAAAACTGCTTCAGCCAGGATCCGGAGAAGAAGAGGAAGTTGCAAGGGAGAACTTGGCTTATCTACTGGTAAGGAGGGGCCTACCCTAAATTGCAACAATGTTGCACCCAGCACCTTCCCTCTCTCTTCTAACCCACTCTCCTACAGCCTTAACCCTTAGACTGCTCCAGGCTTATACTAAGCCCTACACTGCATATCTCTGTGTCTTTAATAAAATGTAGGTTATGCCTACATAATGGTAAAAGCAGCAGAATACATCTTTATGGCATTAACTAATTAAGCCTATTACTTTAAATATTTCCCCCCTCAAGTCTTACTTATCAGTGGACTTCAAACTCAGGAGGGAGGGAGAGAGAATATTAGATAAGGTAATAATATTTATTAGAGTATACATATACAAACATGAATGTAATTGTACCTGTGTGTTTTGTTTTTCTGTACAAGTTACTAGAATGCACAACTCCAAAAGATCTTGCTTACTGTTTAAAGTGAAAGTAAACCCTAGCGTTGTACAAATGCTAGGATTTACTATTGAAACAAATAAAGGGCACTTTCATTCATGAAGTATACAATACTTCATGTAGAAAGCTCCTTTATTTGATTCAATCACTTGCCGCTCTTAGCTCCTACAGCAGCCCACGGCTAAAAAAATTTTTGGCTAAGAGGTGACGTTTTCACCTCTTAGCCAATAGCAGTGCGGTAAATCCGGCTTGGCGCCCATGGGAGCCGGATTTACTGCACTGCTATTGGCTATTGCACTCTGCTGTAGGAGCTAAGAGCGGCAAGTGATTGAATCAAATAAAGTAGCCTTCTACATGAAGTATCTTACACTTCATGAATGAAAGTACCCTTTATTTGTTTCAATAGTAAATCCTAGCATTTGTACAACACTAGGGTTTACTTTCACTTTAACTATAACATTTAATTGGTTTCCTCCTCCCATATCTCTCCCTTTTTCTCTAAACCCACAAATAGATGGTTATTTCCTTTTTTTTATACCAAACTACTTATTTTTCTTTCTTATACTTTCTACTATAGAGTATTTACTCTCCCCTCTCTAATCTTCTTATTTTTGTGCAATATGGTTCCATAGAGTTGCAATGTGGTTATCACTTGTGGAGCTAATTATTGCTCCCCTTTTTTATTGTTTTCATGGACTCCTTAGCAACTCCATGTGGACACTACCAATGGACTATACTTCTTAAAAAAAGGGACTGATCAGCTTAAAATGCTTATGACACAAAAAGAAAATGATTAACCTGTTAAAACACCAACAATAATAAATCAAACAAAAAACAATGTGTTAGTGCACAAAGGATATGTCCAAAAAAGTCAATTGGAGACTAAATCCCAACTGCAAATGTACATAAGTGATCCCAGGGATTACTTTTGAGTGGAAGTGAATGCTGCAGTTGAACTCCAAGGGTTAACCTCAAATAAAACAGATCAATGCTGCCAATGGTGAAGTCTAAAAAAGCTTATGAGCCTTCTTATATTAACACCATTTTCAATATCTTCTGTTAATTGTCTCATGTATTTTCTAAAAACTGACCTAATAAAAAAATAGAATACAGTTAGTTTGGAGGCTGAACATTTCTCCAGACCATTTGTATTGCACTATTGTAGTTTGCATCACTTATGAGTATATTTCCAATTCTAGATAATCATCCAGTTTATATAAGAACTGTTGGATATTGTGTAATAGTAGTCGGTTCTTTTTTGATCTGCTTAATGTCTTTATGTGAATGACAGTGAAATGACCGTGGATCTTTGTATTTTTTATAAACTATATACCTCTTTTATTAGATTTGAACTAGTGCTTCTGATATGTGGTGGCATTTTTGTATTTAGAAGCCAAAGATCCTCTAACAAAGTGGGCTTAAAACTTTTTGTGTCTGTCAGCTTTCTTCATTAATTTGAAACCCAATAAATCAATTTAGAAATAAAGGTAGATAATACAGAATAATGAGGAACAAAAGATAACAAAAGTTGAGTAGAAGCATAAGTTCTGAAATAATTAGGTCTATAATAATACTTCTTTAAACAGTTAAAACATAAATGTGGACCTCAAGTTACATATAAATTAAATATTAACATAGGGTTTAGCTCTACAGGAGCATTGAAATATGACATCTTTTGGAGAGAAGGATCAATGGCCCTGATGACTGAAATGTGATGGAAAGACATGAGACATTAAAGGGTGGTTCATTTGCTGAATGCTATTTGAGCAAACTAAGGTGTTAATCTGACCAACAATTAAAAAGAGAGAGCAATAATTAAACAACCAAAAGCAAGAATAATAAGAAGGGGAATATATAAACCTAATTACTTAAAGAACTCTTTAAACCCAAGATTACTAGAACAATATGAAAAACTTGAATCAAAAAGATGAGAAAGAAAATACTTTCCTTTAAAGATGCTGCAAAGAGAAAACAAGTTCCTTTTCAAGTAGCACCATCCATCCCTTTTAAACAAGGAGAGGTATAGTATTTGCTACTAAGTGGGGCCCTGTGGATTTGAGTTTCTCTAGAATGGCCACCAAGGGACCAAGATTACTTGGGAGAGTTGTTGGTGGGGTCTGTAGGAAGATTGGGTACTGGAGCATCTTAAAGTTTAATTAACATCATTCCAGGAATCATAGAGAGTGGGGTGATGGTAAAGTCCCCTTGAGGTTGATAGTTTTGGAGACTGCATTGATTGCTAAAGTATTTAAAATAGTAGATTTGTCCAGGTAAAAGTAAATAGGCAAGTAAATTGTCATTTCCTTATGAATTTTAAAAATTTGCATTGAGACTGAGACATAGGGATAATTAGATGATATGAGTCATGAGATCTAGACATAAAAAGACATAAAGGGGCATTTGTATTGGCATTGCCCTTAAAAGGGCATTCAGCTATTTTGCATTGCCCTTAAAAGGGCATTTAGATCTTTTTCAAATTGCTCATCCCTAATATAAAAAAAAAACACCCAAAAAAAACCAACACTAACCCCAGAAGATCTACTCATGGTTTCTGAAGTCCGGACATCCAGGTTTTAACAGCCTATATGATTTCAGTAGCTCTTATCCTATTGGCTGATTTGAATTTGAAGAATCAAATCAGCCAATAGGAATGCAAGGGACACCATTTTGAAATGGCAAACTTGCATTCAACTTCAGTGGCAACCGTATGAAGAGGACACTCCGCGCAGGATGGGATCAGCTTCCAGGATGGCTCCGCTCCACGCCACCAGAATGAAGACAGGAGATGCCCCCGAGATGGATGAAGAACTCGCCGTCTGGATGAAGACCTTGCTGCCTGGATGAAGACTTCTCGCCGCCTGGATGTCCGGACTTCAGAAACCTTAAGTTTGTTTGGGGTTAGTGTTTTTTAGATTAGGATGGGCAAATTGAAAAAGAGCTAAATGCCTTTTTAAGGGCAATGCAATGCCCATACAAATGCCCCTTTAGGAGCAATGGGTAGCTTAGGCTTTTCTTAGAGTTAGTTTTTTTATTTTGGGGGGTTGGTTGGGTGGTAGGTTTTACTGTTGGGGGGATTTTGTATTTTTTTACAGGTAAAAAAGTTGATTTCTTTAGTGCAATGCCCTATAACAAGCACTTTTAAAGGGCTATTGATAGTTAATTGTAGACTAGGGTTTTTTTATTTTGGGGGACTTTTTATTTTTATAGGGCTATTAGATTAGGTATAATTGTTTTTATTTTTCATAATTTCGTTTATTTATTTTTTTAATTTTAGTGTTTTTTATTTTTCGTGATTTTAGTGTTTATTATTTTTGGTAAACTTAGATTTTTTTAATTTTTCGTAGGATTTGTTTTTATTTAGTTGTAATTTAGAGATTTGTTTTTATTTAGTTGTAATTTAGATTTTTTTGTAGTGTTAGGTTTTTTTTTAATTTGTAATTTAATATTTTAATTGGTAGTTTTTTTTAATTTATTAGAATAGTAAGGTTAGGTTAATTTATAGTTTAATGTTAGGTTTATTTTTATTTCACAGGTAAGTTTTATTTATTTAAATAGTTATATTGTAATTTTAATTTAAAGTTAGGGGGTGTTAGGTTTAGGGGTTAATAGTTTAATTTAGTGTTTTGTTATGTGGGGGGGCTGGCGGTTTAGGGGTTAATAGGTTTATTTAGTGGCGGAGATGTGGGAGGCTGGAGGTTTAGGGGTTAATAACTTTATTTAGTGGTAGCAATGTTGGGGAGCGGCGGAATAGGGGTTAATAGCTTTTATTAGTGGTGGCGATGTCGGGGGCGGCAGATTAGGGGTTAATAACTTTATTATAGTGGCGGCGATGTCGGGGAGTGGCGAAATAGGGGTTAATAACTTTATTTAGTGGTAGCGATGTTGGGGAGCGGCGGAATAGGGTTTAATAGCTTTTATTAGTGGTGGTGATGTCAGGGGCAGTAGATTAGGGGTTAATAACTTTATTATAGTGGCAGCGATGTCGGGGAGTGGCGAAATAGGGGTTAATAACTTTATTATAGTGGTGGCGATGTCTGGAGCAGCAGATTAAGGGTTAATAACTTTATTTAGCATCGGTGATGTCGGGGGTGGCAGATTAGGGGTGTTTAGACTTGGGGTTTATGTTAGAGTGTTAGATTTAAACGTAACTTTTTTTCATTTTTTTTCATTCCGCACTCCATTTTTTTTCTAACACTTTCTCCCCATTGATGTCTGGGTGAAGACGGCTCAAGCTAGGGTGATCTTCAAGGGGGTAGTGTTAGATTTTATTAAGGGGGGATTGGGTGGGTTTTAGAGTAGGGTTGGGTGTGTGGGTGGTGGGTTTTAATGTTGGGGGGGTATTGTCTTTTTTTTTACAGGTAAAAGAGCTGATTACTTTGGGGCAATGCGCCGCAAAAGGCCCTTTTAAGGGCTATTTGTAATTTAGTATAGGGTAGGGAATTTTATTATTTTGGGGGACTTTTTTATTTTATTAGGGGGATTAGAGTAGGTGTAATTAGCTTAAAAAAATTGTAATTATTTTTTTATTTTCTGTAATTTAGTGTGTTTTTTTTTGGTATTTTAGTTTATTTAATTTAATTGTAGTTAATTGTATTTAGTTTAGGTAATTAATTTAATGATAGTGTAGTGTTAGGTGTAATTGTAATTTAGGTTAGGATTTATTTTACAGGTAAATTTGTTTTTATTTTAACTAGGAAGTTATTTAATAGTTAATAACTATTTAATAACTATTGTACCTAGTTAAATTAAATATAAAGTTGCCTGTAAAATAAATATAAATCCTAAGATGGCTACAATGTAACTATTAGTTATATTGTAGCTATCTTAGGGTTTATTTTATAGGTAAGTATTTAGTTTTAAATAGGATTAATTTATTTAATTATAGTAAATTTATTTAGATGTATTTAAATTATATTTAAGTTAGGGGGTGTTAGGGTTAGGGTTAGATTTAGGTTTAGGGGGTAATACATTTATTATAGTGGCGGCGACGTTGGCGGCGGCAGATTAGGGGTTAATAAATTTAATATAGTTGCAGAGATGTTGGGGGGAGCAGATTAGGGGTTAATAAATAAATGTAGGGTTCGGCGATGTTGGGGGCATCAGAATAGGGGTTCATAAGTATAATGTAGGTGGCGGCGGTGTCCGGAGCGGCAGATTAGGGGTTAATAATATAAAGCAGGTGTCTGCGATGTCGGGGGCGGCGGATTAGGGGTTAATAAGTGTAAGGTTAGGGGTGTTTATACTCGGGGTTCATGTTAGGGTGTTAGGTGTAGACATAAATTTTATTTCCTCATAGGAAACAATGGGGCTGCGTTAGGAGCTGAACGCTGCTTTTTTGCAGGTGTTAGTTTTTTTTTCAGCCAGCTCCGCCCCATTGTTTCCTATGGGGAAATCGTGCACGAGCACGTTCAGCCAGCTCACCGCTGACTTAAGCAACGCTGGTATTAAGGTGAGATTGAGGTGAGATGTGGAGCTAAATTTTGCTCAACGCTCACTTTTCTGAGGCTAACGCCGGCTTGCAGAAAACTCGTAATACCAGCGTTGTCTTTAGTGAGCGGTGAGAAAAAAAAGGCTCGTTAGCACCACACATAATTACCGACAAAAACTTGTAATCTAGCCGAATAGAAATAAACATGAGAATACCTAAACATTTGTAATTGCAACAATTTTCTGAGTGAAGTTGTGCATTATCTGACAGAAATGCAGGGGTGCCAATATTTTTGGCCATGACTGTATGTCTGTAAATACATGTATACACATATAAATATGTAAACACATATATGGAAGATCTGATTGGTTCTTTGTCTTTCAACCATTGTTTTTTCACATTGGTCATTTCCTGTGGTTTTTATTACAATGTTATTATTAAAAAATATGTTTGTTTTTTTTCAGTTTTTTTATTTTCAAATGCTGCATTATGTGTAGTAAAGAAGTAAACCAAAATATGCATTACATTTTACACTTTTAGCTTTATGTCCTGTCAAAGCCTACTTTCACAAATTACATTTGTTAACATTTTTAATAGGAAATTAAAGAACCTATGAGTAAGACCTATATGTGCTTCACATCTATTGCTGCAGACAGTCATGTGGTACTTATGAGAATATATTTTTAATAACCCTAAACTAAAAATTATGTGAAGTATTTCTAAATAGAAAATGCAAATCAGCATAGCAGCCACAACAACTGCTAGTAATCATGATTCTATTTTTTATAAAAAAAAATAATTCTAATTACAGCACATTTTTCCCCCCAGGAACTTGAAAGTGTGTATGGTATCCTTGCTGCCATTCTGAATGTGGGCGACATTAATTTTATTTCAGTGGCATCGGAACATCAAATAGATAAAAGCCATGTCTCAAATCCATCTGTTCTTGAAACTTGTAAGATTTATTTACTTTCTTGAATTAAAGTCAGCATTTGAAAGCTGATCTTTATTGATGAATCTTCATAAACTTTGACCTTTTACAAAAGTTGTGACAATATGCAAAATTAAGGTGAAACACATCTTAAGATGCTGAGTGGTCAGTGGAAGTATTGTTTATAAGATCTGTACCTTTACTTGTTTTTATAATAAATTAGATATTTTACCATAAATTACTACTACCTTATTAGGTAGTAGTAATTTATGGTAAAATATCTAATTTATTATAAAAACAAGTAAAAGTACAGATCTTATAAACAATACTTCCTCTGATCACTCAGCATCTTGAAGTATATATAATCCGCTAAATTTAGAGTTCTGCGGCCAAAGGGGTGCTTTAGCTACGCGTGCGGTTTTTTCCCCGCACCTTTTAAATACCGCTGGTATTTAGAGTTCACAGAAGGGCTGCGTTAGGCTCCAAAAAGGGAGCGTATAGCATAATTTACCGCCACTGCAACTCTAAATACCAGCGGTGCTTACGGACGTGGCCAGCTTCAAAAACGTGCTCATGCACGATTCCCCCATAGGAAACAATGGGCCGTTTGAGCTGAAAAAAACCTAACACCTGCAAAAAAGCAGCGTTCAGCTCCTAACGCAGCCCCACTGTTTCCTATGGGGAAACACTTCCTATGTCTGCACCTAACACCCTAACATGTACCCCGAGTCTAAACACCCCTAACCTTACACTTATTAACCCCTAATCTGCCGACCGGACCTCACCGCTGCTATAATAAAGTTATTAACCCCTAATCCGCCTCACTCCCGCCTCAATAACCCTATAATAAATATTATTAACCCCTAATCTGCCCTCCCTAACATCACCGACACCTAACTTCAAGTATTAACCCCTAATCTGCCGACCGGACCTCACCGCTACTCTATTAATTTATTAACACCTAAAGCTAAGTCTAACCCTAACACTTACACCCCCCTAAGTTAAATATAATTTTTATCTAATGAAATAAATCTTATTAAATAAATTATTCCTATTTAAAGCTAAATACGTACCTGTAAAATAAACCCTAATATAGCTACAATATAAATAATAATTATATTATAGCTATTTTAGGATTAATATTTATTTTACAGGCAACTTTGTATTTATTTTAACCAGGTACAATAGCTATTAAATAGTTAATAACTATTTAATAGCTACCTAGTTAAAATAATTACAAAATTACCTGTAAAATAAATCCTAACCTAAGTTACAATTAAACCTAACACTACACTATCAATACATTAATTAAATAAACTACCTACAATTACCTACAATTAAACCTAACACTACACTATCAATAAATTAATTACATAAAATACCTACAAATAAATACAATTAAATAAATTAACTAAAGTACAAAAATTAAAAAGAACTAAGTTACAAAAAATAAAAAAATAAGTTACAAACATTAGAAAAAGATTACAACAATTTTAATCTAATTACACCTACTCTAAGCCCCCTAATAAAATAACAAAGCCCCCCAAAATAAAAAAATGCCCTACCCTATTCTAAAATAAAAATAGAAAAGCTCTTTTACCTTACCAGCCCTTAAAAGGGCCTTTTGTGGGGCATGCCCCAAAGAATTCAGCTCTTTTGCCTTAAAAAAAAAAATACAATACCCCCCAACATTACAACCCACCACCCACATACCCCTAATCTAATCCAAACCACCCTTAAATAAACCTAACACTAAGCCCCTGAAGATCTCCCTACCTTGAGTCGTCTTCACCCAACCGGGTACCGATGGACCAAAAGAAGACATCCGGAGCGGCAGAAGTCTTCATCCTATCTGGGCAGAAGAGGACATCCGGACAGGTAGACATCTTCATCCAAGCGGCATCTTCTATCTTCATCCATCCGGAGTGGAGCGGAGCCATCTTCTTCCAGCCGACGCAGATCCATCCTCTATTACCGATGCCTACTCGCCGAATGACGGTTCCTTTAAATGACATCATCCAAGATGGCGTCCCTCTTATTCAGATTGGCTGATAGGATTCTATCAGCCAATCGGAATTAAGGTAGGAAAATTCTGATTGGCTGATGAAATGAGCCAATCAGATTCAAGTTCAATCCGATTGGCTGATCCAATCAGCCAATCAGATTGAGCTCGCATTCTATTGGCTGATCGGAACAGCCAATAGAATGCAATCTCAATCTGATTGGCTGATTCCATCAGCCAATCAGAATTTTCCTACCTTAATTCCGATTGGCTGATAGAATCCTATCAGCCAATCGGAATTCGAGGGACGTCATCTTGGATGACGTCATTTAAAGGAACCGTCATTCAGCGAGTAGGCGTCGGTAGAAGAGAATGGATCGGCGTTGGCTGGAAGAAGATGTCTCTGCTCCGCTCCGGATGGATGAAGATGGAAGATGCAGCTTGGATGAAGATGTCTACGGTCCGGATGTCCTCTTCTGCCCGGATAGGATGAAGACTTCTGCCGCTCCGGATGTCTTCTTTTGGTCTATCGGTTCCCGGTTGGGTGAAGAAGACTCGAGGTAGGGAGATCTTCAGGGGCTTAGTGTTAGGTTTATTTAAGGGAGGTTTGGGTTAGATTAGGGGTATGTGGGTGGTGGGTTGTAATGTTGGGGGGGTATTGTATTTTTTTTTTTACAGGCAAAAGAGCTGAATTCTTTGGGGCATGCCCCGCAAAAGGCCCTTTTAAGGGCTGGTAAGGTAAAATAGCTTTTCTATTTTTATTTTAGAATAGGGTAGGGCATTTTTTTTATTTTGGGGGGCTTTGTTATTTTATTAGAACGTGTAATTAGCTTAAAATTGTTGTAATCTTTTTCTAATGTTTGTAACTTATTTTTTTATTTTTTGTAACTTAGTTCTTTTTTTATTATTTGTACTTTAGTTAGTGTATTTAATTGCATTTATTTGTAGGTATTTGTATGTAATTAATTTATTGATAGTGTAGTGTTAGGTTTAATTGTAGGTAATTGTAGGTAGTTTATTTAATTAATTTATTGATAGTGTAGTGTTAGGTTTAATTGTAACTTAGATTAGGATTTATTTTATAGGTAATTTTGTAATTATTTTAACTAGGTAGCTATTAAATAGTTATTAACTATTTAATAGCTATTGTACCTGGTTAAAATAAATACAAAGTTGCCTGTAAAATAAATATTAATCCTAAAATAGCTACAATATAATTATTATTTATATTGTAGCTATATTAGGGTTTATTTTACAGGTAAGTATTTAGCTTTAAATAGGAATAATTTATTTAATAAGATTTATTTCGTTAGATAAAAATTATATTTAACTTAGAGGGGTGTTACTGTTAGGGTTAGACTTAGCTTTAGGGGTTAATAAATTTAATAGAGTAGCGGTGAGGTTCGGTCGGCAGAATAGGGGTTAATACTTGAAGTTAGGTGTTGGTGATGTTA